>NW_013954103.1:24235-30333 GCF_001266775.1 Austrofundulus limnaeus
CTGGTCTGATGTTTGAACTGGTTTCTGAAACACTGGTCTGATGTTTGAACTGGTTTCTGAAACACTGGTCTGATGTTTGAACTGGTTTCTGAAACACTGGTCTGATGTTTGAACTGGTTTCTGAAACACTGGTCTGATGTTTGAACTGGTTTCTGAAACACTGGTCTGATGTAGAACACTGAGTCAAACACACGAAGCAGAAACAGCTGAAGCTGGAAGGAAACCTGTCTGCAGCCAGAACAGGACCTTCTGGATCCAGGAGACCCGTTGGACCTTCAGAGGCTGACGGAGCTCAGATGGAGGTCTCCCTCGATCTCCAGGGRGTTGATGTTGTGGACCGGAGTGAAGCGGTGTTTGTAGGTGTGGGCCTGCATCCCGTTCACCACGATCCGGAACAAGTTGTTCTCACACACGAAGGTCAGCTGGAACCAAAGCAGACGGATCAGAACCATCGGACCATCTGAGAGCACCTGGGCAGGTTCTGAGTTGAACGTACCGTGAAAGGTTTCCCACGCTGGAAGGGCATCCTCCCGTGTCGTTCCTCAGAACCCCAGCTACCACACTGCTTGGTGTTTCGGACCACGGTGTTCTCGTTGAAGCGAGGGTTGTACTGCAGAGCGATCCCCGAGCCGTGGCTCAGGTTCACGTGAAACCTGAAGGAACACAGGACAGGTGAGTCAGGAGTTGGACCAGCGAGCTCTGTGTTTTCAACGTTAGCCCATGTTAGCATTAATGCTAACATGACTAACACTCAGAAACTTCTGTCCTTCATCGCTGAGTCAGCTCCAGCTGATAAGCCTCAGACCTGTTGAACCTCCGGTGAGGACAGGGTGGAAAGTCTTCCTCAGAGCCGTGGAGCAGAACTCAGCTGGGCTTGGAGAGCAGCATGGGCGTCTGCCTCGTAMCAGAAAAGAAACTGACCTGACCCTCCTCTGTGGTTCAGTAAAACATATTTAACACTACAGAAAGAGAGAAGGCAAAGGGCATCAGAACCAGGCAGGCGTAAAGCTGTCTGTAGGGTTCTGTGGGTCAGATTTAGGGTTTCCTTTGGGTTGGCTCTTTAAGGTCAAAGGTCAATAAGGGCAACCTGAGCTGAAATCATTTGTGTCTGAATGAAAGAGACGAGTTTCCTGCAGGCAGAATTGATTCAAACCTGATATCAGAGAGAAACAGGAAGTTAACTTTCCCTGAAACAGGAAGTTAAGTTTCCCTGAAACAGGAAGTTAACTTTCCCTCAGCAGACATCAGGACAAAGCTGAGTTTCTGTTCAGGAAGTCAGCAGCTCTGAACCCAAACCGCTCCTGCAGAACTAAAAACTGCTGACGTGGATTGAGCAACTTCAACAGACTTTATCAGTTCTGATAAGTGAGGAGGGAAACACCTTCCCCAAACAGAACCAGACTGAACTTCCTCCTGTGTGGACCAGATAACACACCCATGACTTTAAATCAGCCAGATCTGGTACCTGGAGGCTCCAGGGTCAATGGTTCCCTGGATCATGATGGTTCTGCCTGGTAGGAGTCCACCATTGATGAACTGCTTGTACGGAACCACCTGTGGACAAACAGAGACCCATCAACGGTTCTTTATTCATGGACAGGATTTTTCAAATCTCCCTGTCTGAGTCTTCAGTCAGTCCTCAGAGTCTTCAGTCAGTCCTCAGAGTCTTCAGTCAGTCCTCAGAGTCCTGACTTAGTCCTTAAAGCGTCCTTAGAGAGTCCTCAGTTAGTCCTCAGAGAGTCGAGTCCTCTGAGTCCTCAAAGAGTCTTCAGTCAGTCCTCAGAGTCCTGACTTAGTCCTTAAAGCGTCCTTAGAGAGTCCTCAGTTAGTCTTCAGAGTCGAGTCCTCTGAGTCCTCAAAGAGTCTTCAGTCAGTCCTCAGTGAGTTCCCAGAGAGTTCTCAGTCCGTCCTCAATCACCCACCCCATTCACACATTCATTCAGCACTCTACTAGGTCTCTACAAAGCTAACATTTACAAATCATATATGGAGACTAATCAGTGCTTTAAATCACATTTGTACATTTTTGGGACACACATCGGAGGCATTGGGGTGAAGTGTCTTGCCCAAGGACACAACAGAGACAGCTGGAACAGGGAATTGAACTGGCAACCTACCAGTTCCAGGACAATTCCCCTGACCACTCTGCCACCACAGCTGCCCCAAAGTCCTAGTCAGTCTTCAGAGACCCCCTACTGAGCAACAGTGGAGGTCTTTTCTTCACTTACAAGCATGGACGGAGGGAACCCGGGCTGGGCAGGGAACCCAGGCTGGGCAGGGAACCCGGGCTGGGCAGGGAACCCGGGCTGGGCAGGGAACCCGGGCTGGGCAGGGAACCCAGGCTGGAATGGAAATCCAGGCTGGGCAGGGAGTCCTGGGAAAGATGGGAAGCCAGCCTGGCTGGGAAATGCCTGGGAGGGAAACACCTGTGCACAACAAGAGTTCATGAAGTTCTGATCAGTCTAAAACACTAATGAAGACCGGCTCAACCTGGTTTGACATGTTAACATCCTCACCGCAGGACTTGTGAAGGAAATGGAGGAAACTTCCACACTGCCACCCACAGTGATCGTGTCCACCTGCTGGAATGCGAGACGGTGTCTATAGTCCATGAAGTGTCCTCCGTTGATACTGATCTGYGGACAGAGGACACTGTGTCAAAGCTGAGCCTGTCGTAGTCCTGTGGGGGTTCTCCGGTGTAGTTAGATGATTTCACTGSTTTGGCTCAGACTTTTTGTACAACTTGACCTTATTCTACCAAACAGTGAACGTGTTGGTTCTGACCTGGTAGTAGTCTCGGGTCACGGTGATCTGCAGCGTGAAGTTGGAGCCTGAAGGGAGGGGGACGTTCTGCCTCCTCTCCTCAGAACCCCAGCTGCCGTTCTGCTGGGTGTTGGTGACCAGGTACGGGTTTCTGTCATAACGTGGGTTTATGTGGAGCGCGATGTCTGCACCACTTCTGGACCCACACTGTAAATTCACATGGAACCTGCAACAATAGAAACTTCTGGTTACGGAGGTAACTGTGGTTCTCTGAAAACTGAGTGAGGTATCTCACTACTGGAAGCACCTTTAGCAATGCATGCTTGGCATGGGGGCACCCTCCCACTCTGAGAAGCTCCTCTGTCCAACACTCTGCATGATCACGTGCCAGTACTTAGGTCTGAGATCTAAACGTTGACCCTCCACCTAGCCCACCTCAGGGGCTGGTGCTGAGCTATGATCCCATCTTGGAGACTGAATGCACCAGCATTGACTCAGTCACGTCCAGGCAGTTGAATCTAATGAAAGTGTGAGGAGATGCCCACTGGCAGCTGCACTGATGTCTCCAACTAGAACCCCCTGAAGAGGTAGGTGTACCTCTGGTTGAATGTGCTCTTAGTCACTCTGGGGGCCGGACCAAGGCTTCCCCCTATGGTCTGGAGCCCAGGATACTAAGAGTTGGTTACTTATACAGAAACTCCATGTCCTGTCCAGATAAACAAGTGTGCACTGGACACAGCAGATTTAACCATCTTTCATCAGTAGATGGTGGGGGATGAAACGCCAGTAGCTCCAGTGACAAACATCTGTGTGCTGAGTCACTGATTTAGGCACAAAAACAGGGTGCAGCACCAACTTCCTGTAGTCTGGAGAAAACTGCAAACATGATGCATGCACATGCAGAGCATGTAATTCACATGTTGTCTTAGCTGATGTTTGAGCCAGCAAATCCACTTCCAATGTTGTGTCTCCACTTCACTGAAAACAACAGGGGCCAAACATTTCCCACCCCGTTGGACTACCTCAGCGCCTGGAGCCTGAGGTGCCACCTCGCACCCGGCCACAAGGAGGAGACCCATCTCTGAAAGTCTCGCCCAGCAGCCCTTGAGAAACAACAGAGGTTACTGAGACCTTCAGACCTGTGAGGTGCAGGCAGGTTCTTAACCGGACCCACTTTCCCCTGAAGATCAGGACGAGGTGCTGGTGACATTTTTCCACTCTCACTTTTGTCAGGAAAACTGGGAAATACACGGTGTTTGGAAGCCCAAATATTCTATTTTCTGTGTGGGAACCAACACTGCTGGTTCATGCTGAAACCCAGGCTGCTCAAGCTGAGTAACGATCTGTGTATTTCTCTGCATCTGCTTCCTGCTGGGACACCACAACAGGAAATCATGTAAATAAGCCTTTGAGCCTACTGCAACCCGCAGGAGTCTTTGAGAAATCTGCGGTGCCATGGTGCAACACAGGTTGCATGAGACCAGGTTGGCCGGCGCCTTCTTCACTCCCCTGCATGTGATGCAGAGGGATGAGGACCCTTTCTGGAGATGTGAATCCACAGGAGGCTGGGCAAAGATGAGACTTGATGTCCTTAGTCCTGCCACCACCTAACTTACCCTGAGAGGAACCASTGGTTGCCATCCTGTCAAGGCTCGGTTATAGTTGCGCAGGTCACATGTGCACCCTCGCCAGCGTTGGAGGCATTTATACTCGGTGCTTAGGTCATTGCAGATTTGTCCAAAAGGACATGTGGAAGTACACTATATAACTTGTGGAATGCTGTAAATAGGAGAACAAAAGCTTGACAAACAAGCAAGCTGTTTGAATGGTGCAGAGTTTCCAAATTTCAGAGGTGCACGACCATGCGCCAGGACACCGCCCAGGGCCAACGTGCAGGGCCAACGTGCAGGGCCAACGTGCAGGGCCAGGGACAGCACGACTGCGTCACCTTGGGCCCGGCGCACCAAGTCAACTATATACCAGGCTTCAGCATTCAGCTTCAACAGCTCGAGGTTCTGACAAAAATGATTTATACTTTAAAGTAGGGCCCATTTACCATTACCATTTAGTTTTTGTCATCTCTGAGTCTACGCATTTAATGAAAATAAAATAAAAAATGATCYAAACACCAAGAATGCCAATGTCTCCAGAAAAATGTTCATATTGTATCAAAGCAGCTGAGAAGTACCGGACCTGTTGGCACGAGGCAGAACCCGTCCACTGATGARAATGGATTTGCCTTCCTGCAGACCACCATGAATGGATCCAGTGAAAGGAATGATCTGCACAGAACAAGGTCCAGTGTGAGTGTTCACTATGTTCTCAACAAACATTCATTTAAGCTTAATTCATTTAGTTTACATTTACTATTTACTTTAAAACTAAACTGAAAAAGACTTTTTAAATTAATAAAATGAACTTTTGACTCTGTTAGAGGAAAGTCCCGGTGTCTATAAAATCCTGTGCCTTCACTTTGGACCAACAGAACCCGTCTACAAGATTGTAGAACATTAGGTCCCAGCAGTTGGTCCTTTGATCAGAGTTCTGGTTCTCCATCCATCCATCCATCCATCCATCCATCCATCCATCCATCCATCCATTCATCAATCATCCATCCATTCATCAATCATCCATCCATTCATCCATTCATCCATCATCCATCATCCATCCATCCATCCATCCATTCATCAATCATCCATCCATTCATCATCCATCATCCATCATCCATCATCCATCCATCCATCATCCATCATCCATCATCCATCATCCATCCATCCATCCATTCATCCATTCATCCATCATCCATCATCCATCCATCCATCCATCCATTCATCAATCATCCATCCATCCATCATCCATCATCCATCATCCATCATCCATCCATCCATCATCCATCATCCATCATCCATCATCCATCCATCCATCCATTCATCCATTCATCCATCATCCATCATCCATCCATCCATCCATCCATTCATCAATCATCCATCCATCCATCATCCATCATCCATCATCCATCATCCATCATCCATCATCCATCCATCCATCATCCATTCATCCATCCATCATCCATCCATCCATTCATCAATCATCCATCCATCCATCATCCATTCATCCATCCATCATCCATTCATCAATCATCCATCCATCCATCATCCATTCATCCATCCATCCATCCATCATCCATCATCCATCCATCCATCATCCATTCATCCATCCATCATCCATCCATCCATTCATCAATCATCCATCCATCCATCATCCATTCATCCATCCATCATCCATTCATCAATCATCCATCCATCCATCATCCATTCATCCATCCATCATCCATT
>NW_013954103.1:32529-34117 GCF_001266775.1 Austrofundulus limnaeus
GATAATAATAATGATGATGATAATAATAATAATAATAATAATAATAATAATATATCCACTGAGGGACAATAAAGACAGTTGAAGAGAATCAAACCATGGAAGCTGATATTGTGTGACTGTGTGTAACAACACAACTCCACCTTGTGTTTGTAACACACTAACAGAGTGAAACAACCTGGAGTTACCTGTTTTATTTGGATAAACTCAGGATAAATTAACGCACTGAGACCTCACAGGCACCCATCCAAGATGGCGGCCGCTCCGACAGGCAGCGCTCCTGGACTCACCTGTGCTTTGTAGGTTCGGTTCTGTTGGACCGCTGCTGGGTCAGACCTCAGCTCTGACAGAACAGACTTTTTATTGTTTTTATTTTATAATAAAACTGTATTTAATCTTAAAGTTCTGTTAGACAGTTTTGTCACTGATAAAAGTTCGGTTCCGTCCAGTCAGAACAGAACCGTTACATCCGAATCTAACCAAAGCATCCGGTTCGAAAACTTAAAACTATTTGGTTCGGATCAGAACAAACCGGTTTAACCTTGATCCGGATCAGTAGAGGGTCCGGTTCTAACGGACCTGCAGCTGGTTCTGGTTCTGGTTCTGGCACCTTACCGGGTTGTAGAAGGGAGACTGGGCGAAAGCCATGCTGACGGGTCGGGTTCGGTTCCGGTCTGGTTCCAGGAGCAGCAGAACGTCTCTGGTGGATTTCGGAACAAAATGGAGTTTTCTGTGCAGAAGTTTCGGTTTGACCAGGGGCGGGTCCACAGCTGGGTCCGGGTCCACAGCTGGGTCCGGGTCCACAGCTGGGTCCGGGTCCTGACGGGACCAGATCAGAGTTCTTTCTTCTTCATTAATTAAAGTTTGAGTTCAGTTAACTTCTGGTTCCGGTGAGAGGACTGACCTGTCTTAATGTTTAGAAACATTTATTTACAAAATAAAAGTTTCCATCTGGGAATTAATCACATAAAGGGGCGTGTCTCGTGCTGGGGGCGGGGCTTCTGCTATCAGCTCATTTAAATAAAACTGCTGATGAGGATTTTTCTGTCCAGATGAACTTATAAAAACATTAATTATACTTCTGTTAGACTTTATTTTAGAATAAAATCAAAACACCAGAGAAAATAGAAAACAGTGACTTTTAGTTTTATTTCCTGATGAAAGTTTGATTTATTTGTTCTTCATTTTTACTTTCCATCCATGTTCACAGGAAACATCAAACATCACTTCCGGTTTCCACTTCCTGTCAGGTCATGTGATCCAGCTGCAGAACTGTGAAACTGACCTCTGTCTGACTCCTCCATGTTTACAAACAAACAACCCAGGGTCATGTTGTTGTTGTTTACCTGCTGAACTGAGTGTTGTTTATGTTGTTGTTTACCTGCTGGACTGAGTGTTGTTTATGTTGTTGTTTACCTGCTGGACTGAGTGTTGTTTATGTTGTTTACCTGCTGGACTGAGTGTTGTTTATGTTGTTGTTTACCTGCTGGACTGAGTGTTGTTTATGTTGTTTACCTGCTGGACTGAGTGTTGTTTACCTGCTGGACTGAGTGTTGTTTATGTTGTTTACCTGCTGGACTGAGTGTTGTTT
>NW_013954103.1:34127-37008 GCF_001266775.1 Austrofundulus limnaeus
AAGCTAAAGGCTAAACTCAGGCTAAAGGCTAAACTCAAGCTAAAGGCTAAACTCAAGCTAAAGGCTAAAAACAAGCTAAAGGCTAAACTCAAGCTAAAGGCTAAACTCAAGCTAAAGGCTAAACTCAAGCTAAAGGCTAAACTCAAGCTAAAGGCTAAACTCAAGCTAAAGGCTAATCTCAGGCTGAAGGCTAAAAACAAGCTAAAGGCTAAATTGAAGCTAAAGGCTAAAAACAAGCTAAAGGCTAAACTCAGGCTAAAGGCTAAACTCAGGCTAAAGGCTAAACTCAGGCTAAAGGCTAAAAACAAGCTAAAGGCTAAACTCAAGCTAAAGGCTAGTCTCAGGCTAAAGGCTAAACTCAAGCTAAAGGCTAAAAACAAGCTAAAGGCTAAACTCAGGCTAAAGGCTAAAAACAAGCTAAAGGCTAAACTCAAGCTAAAGGCTAGTCTCAGGCTAAAGGCTAAACTCAAGCTAAAGGCTAAAAACAAGCTAAAGGCTAAACTCAGGCTAAAGGCTAAAAACAAGCTAAAGGCTAAACTCAAGCTAAAGGCTAAAAACAAGCTAAAGGCTAAACTCAGGCTCAAGGCTAAAACAAGCTAAAGGCTAAAACAAGCTAAAGCTACAAACAGGTGAGTCGTGCAGACACCTGATGAAGCCCACCTGGTGGTAGCCCGTGCACGTGACCACCTTGTCACAGTTCGGGATGAAGTCCAGGTCCCGGACCCAGTGGGGTCTCCGCAGGTCCAGCCAGTCGTTCCGGAGGTTCTTGGCCGTGAAGACCGGGGTGTCGGGCCGCTCCAGGTCCCAGATCCTCAGGCCGTTTTCCTTTCCTCCGGTACCGACCCGGTTCGGCTGGGCCGGGTTCTGCCGCATTCTGCACACGTTCTTCCCAGTGTCCAGTTCCGAGACGGGTTC
The DNA here is from genome assembly GCF_001266775.1 of Austrofundulus limnaeus. Lineage (NCBI taxonomy): Eukaryota > Metazoa > Chordata > Actinopteri > Cyprinodontiformes > Rivulidae > Austrofundulus > Austrofundulus limnaeus. The sequence goes on from NW_013954103.1 coordinate 35,043, forward strand.
GGAGGAGTCCTCCCTCCAGACCCGCACCTTGCCGGACTCCACGCAGGTGAGGACCGAACCGTTCCGGGCCTCCAGGCCGGAGAAGCAGCCCTCCTCCGGGTCTCCACAGCGCCGAACCTCCGTGAAGATCCCCTTCTCGGTGCTGAACGTTTTCACGGACCCGTCCACGGTTCCGAGGAGCAGCTCGGACTGGGTCGGGTCCCCCCAGCACAGGACCCGGATCTCCTGGTCCCGGGTCAGCTGGCGCGTGTTGCAGAAGTTGAAGGCCTGCTTGTGGGCCACGCTGACCCCCTTCAGGATCCCGGTCTCCGAACCGAGCCACACGGAGCACAGCCGGCTCTGGTCCCCCATCACAGCTGGACTCTGATCGAACCCGGATCCCAAACGGTTCTATTCGGTCCGAACACACGTGCTGCTCCGCTGTCGCACAGTGATGACGTCACTGAGACCGGAACAAATATTTACTTTTTCTGTACATTTCTTATTTCAGTAAACTTTTAATTTTTTATAAATTTCTTATTTCAATAACAAACTTCTTTGTTGTTGTTCTTTGTTTCACCAGGTAAACTGGATGTTTGTGTTGGTGAATAATATCTGTCTGACCTGATCTGGTGTAAAAGATTAAAATCTCCTGTTTATATAAATTATATATATTTGTTTAAAAGATGAGACATTGTCTGTTTGGTTTAAGTGTAAACACTGATAAACAGCTCTCTATCTTTAAGATCTATATTATTTATTCTAGTGAAATAAATTAATTTACTCAGAACTGTGTCCAAATAAAACAGACGGTGTATAAATGTTTGTTTTCAATAAAAACCTTTTTCTTTTTTTTACTTCCTGAATGTGCTGGTCTCTACCTCCCTCCCTCAACAGTTGAGTTTATAAATAAAGTTTTTTTAAAGAACAATCTGTGACGTCAACATAAAGCGCCTCATTGTTCGCGCATGCGTCTGAGCAGTGCTCGCACCATTTTGCGTGTGGCTAAGCTAACAGCAGCTAGCTGTTGATCTTTTTCTGCTTGGCTGTAATTTGTGTGTTTGTGTTCCGGTTCTGACAGTCAGTCTGAGGAAACGAACCCGTTGGTTCTGACCCGGAGTCTCTGTCTTCGTCTGAAAACATGGACGGAGAGGAAGACGACTTCATGTCCGGGACCCACTCCGGTAASCAGCTAGCTCAGCTTTGTTTACCGACTCACCGAGCTAACATCCAGCCGAGAAGAGCTGTCTGTGAGCGGCTCGGTCTGCCAGCTCCACCCGGCCTGTTACATGACATCCATAAAGTGTGGCGTCGGTTCCGGGCTCGGTTCTGATGTTTGGGCTGCTGTACCTGTTTACCTGGGATGTAGGATGAGTTCGTTAAAAAGGCCCGCGCTCTTATAACGTTAATTAAATTAAATTAAATTAAATCTTTGACAGGCTGTATAAAGATATTTTACTGACACTGAATCAGACCGAAAGCGGATCTTTTACTGACTTTTGTATTTTCTTTGTATAATTTATACAATCAGCTCGTATTTTTCTCAAATCAGTTTTGTATTATTGGCTGATAAATGAGTATTTGATGACGTCATTGTTGAGTGAAAACATCCGTTTTTTACTGAACTCTACAGCTCGATGCTCAGAGGAGCTGTTTGACTAATGTCTGTCCAGAACCAGGTCCAGTTGTCTGGTTCTGGGTCAGTTGTGTGTGAGCTGCAGTGACACCATGTGAACAGGTTGAATAACGTGTGTAAACCTGTGTTTTCAGACGACGGCGGCGCCACTCCAGTTCAGGATGAACACCCACCATCAGACGGCGAGGAGATGAAGAGCGACGGGCGTCAGTCTGAGGTTAGACTGATCCCTCCTCAGTCTGAGGTTAGACTGATCCCTCCTCAGTCTGAGGTTAGACTGATCCCTCCTCAGTCTGAGGTTAGACTGATCCCTCCTCAGTCTGAGGTTAGACTGATCCCTCCTCAGTCTGA
>NW_013954103.1:38400-39995 GCF_001266775.1 Austrofundulus limnaeus
GTATGTAGAATATAATTTGTGTGTTTGTGTGTAAATGTAGAATATAATTTGTGTGTTTGTGTAATATCTGTAAATATCAGTTATTGGCCATAACACCAATAATTATATTGGATATCGGCTGAAATGTCCATATGGTGCGTCCCTAATTTAAAGGCAGGGAAACACCTGGTTAAATTTGACATCATGATTAACCACAAACACCTGAAGCTGGCTCAGAGAACTCTGATTTTAGAAAAAAATCAAAGTCAAATGTAGACATCTTTAAAAGACCCCCCCCCCATCCCCCTCAGCAGCTGCGGTCTGCTTGCACTTCCACCCACGTGTGATTAATACAGATTATTTTGTGTGAATTATGGATATTTGATGCTCATTATACAAGTAAACATCTGAAGGGGTTGACACGTGGACTCTGAAGTCCCGGGCTGGTTGAAGCTGTGCTGCTGCAGGTGGACAGGTGCAGCTGCTGCCCCTCACTTTAAAACCAGTCAGGTGATCTGTGGTGGTGTGTTGTACTCGTGAACTCACAGTGCTACAGTGGAAATGCTGCGAGCTGCTTTTAGAAATATAATATATATAAAATACGACATAATCCTCAGTGGAAAATAGTCCAGGAAACGCTGAGGGCTTTCCTGGGAGGTGTTCACCTGAGTGAAACTGACCCCCCCCCTGGCCCCAACCCACCCACAGAGAGAAAAAAAGGCAGCGCTGTCAGTCAGACGGAAGACCCGCCCTGCTCTGTTCTGATTGGATAAAACTTTGACTGTAGTTCTCTTTGGGTTAAAGTACCATCAGTTTAATCCCTACGTGGTTTTAACAAGTTTTCTTCCCCTTCATTCCCCTTCACCCACGGCAGACATCTTTAATCTAGGTCTAGTTATTGTTTGGTTGTCCACCGGACAACTGGGAGGCGGCCACTCAGAGCCAGGCAGGGGTCTAAGTAGAGCAAAGAGGTCTGTAGTTCAATGCCACAGGCATCACACAGACCATTGTCATGGAGTCCCATCACCATTTTGTGGCAGTTGATCAGATTGTGCCCAGTTAGGACTCCAACCAGTGTACTTAGAGTTTTCTTTGTCAGGGAGATGAGAGCTTTCCAAACCTTAGATTTGAGTCATTAATCAYTTCCTGTGCCTGTCTACAGTCCATCAGCTCCCCCAGAGGATTGAGTGTTGACGTCTGATCCAGGCCTGTAGGGCAGTCCTACACACTGTTGTTGAGGTACCTACAACAGGCTCTGGGGTCAGATTTATAAAAGATTGCGTGGAAACCATACTAAAAGTGAACGTACGGCCAAAAGGTGAAAATGCCGTAAGCCAAAAAAATTCAGATTTATCAAACCGTGCGTACGCACGTCTCTGTGCATCTTCCCTTTGTAGAGGTCCCTCCTCAGGTTCTACCCTCTACACGCCCACACTCAACCATAAACAGTCAATGTAAAGTACCTCATGAATGTTAAGATGTATTTAAATCAGTCAGATGATCAGTGATTGGTTCAGACAGGTGCTGACTGACAGCTGCTCACCTGAACACAATGTCTGGAACTGACACAGATTTTACTCATTTTGCTTTAGAGCAGAGGAGCCCAAAGTGGGGCC
>NW_013954103.1:41518-43301 GCF_001266775.1 Austrofundulus limnaeus
CTCCAGTGAAGAGGAAGAAAGCTGTCCTGTCAGACAGTGAAGATGAGGAGGAGACTTGTCCTGTCAGACAGTGAAGATGAGGAGGAGAAACCTGATAAACCAGGTAACGGATGGATTTGTTTCTCTTTGTGATGCAGACTGAATGTTTTCTGATTTTGGCTTTAGTTCAGTTTAGTTTAATTTTTAGTTTAGTTTTGTTTAGTTTAGTTTAGTTTAGTTTTTAGTTTAGTTTAATTAAAGGTTATTTATCATTATTTAAGGTTCATTAAAACAAACAATCAGAGTTTTATTTTGTCTTCCTGTTTGATGTTCTGAGTTTAAGACGTCTCGTCTTGTTCGTCCCCAGCAGCGAAGAGGAGCCGGGCCGTGTCCGATGATGACGAGAACTCAGACAGCGACGAAGGCTTCGGGGGTCCGGATAAAAGCCTGGCGGCCAAACTGAAGGAGCTGGGCTCGGACAGCGGGAGTGATGAAGATGACGGAGCCAGGGCCGCGGCGGGGAAAAAAGACGAGAAGGCGTTGTTCGGCAGCGACAGCGAGTCTGGAGACGAGGAGGAGTGAGTTCAGGATTTGTTCACACAAATTAAAACCAGAACTTTGACTYGTTCAAATCAGAGCAGGTCAAAGTTTGGTTCTCATGCAGAGGAGTGAGGTGAGGGCTGAGAGCKGCCAACAGATGACTTCCAGCAGGAGACTGCAACAATGAGACAGTTTGATGAGTTCAGATGGAGCCTGCAGAGGCCTGAACCTGTCTGGTCTTTGTTGCAGGAAAATGATCGCAGACATCTTTGGAGAGTCTGGAGACGAGGAGGAGTTCACGGTGAGTCTTCTCTTCTGCGTTCACACTGAAGCCGGATACACACCGGACTCATTTTGAGCAGCTGAACATGCAACATCTGTGGTGGACGCATGTCTAGGGGCAGCGCAGCGCATTTAGCCCATTTAACACAGAGCACAAGGTAACAGTAGGTGCAGCAGAGCATTTCCTGTGCGTGTGGAGCGTCCAAATAACTGAAGTTAGAAAATCTGAACTTTTGCTGCTCGACGCACCGCGTCAGCCAATCAGAGAGACYCATTTTTCCACGTGACAGTTTCCTGATGGCTGCCCACCAACATGAAACAGACGGACAGCAGCTCTGCTCGCCTCCATCATCTGGTGAATTAATCATCTGGTGAATTAATCATCTGGTGAATTAATCATCTGGTGAATTAATCATCTGGTGAATTAATCATCTGGTGAATTAATCATCTGGTGAATTAATCATCTGGTGAATTAATCATCTGGTGAATTAATCATCTGGTGAATTAATCATCTGGTGAATTAATCATCTGGTGAGCGCAACGTTCACTTGCTCTCAGTAAATAAAATAAAACCAGTTTCTTTATTGTATCTTTATTTCATCACCATTAAAGACAGACTGGAAAAAACCAAGACTCTCCTCCCTCTTCAGACTGGTGTCTCGTCTCTGTCCCAGTCTGAACATAGTGCGTCCAGCTGGAGGTGTTGGGCACGGTTTAGATGCTCAAAACGCATTCGGTGCCAACCTGGTTTGATCTGTCAACTCCTCTCTAACACCTCCTCCTCTTCCTGCAGGGATTCAACCAGGAGGACCTGGAGGCAGACAACAAGGAGGTGAAGGAGAAGCAGCAGGTGGAGGAGGAGTCAGACTCTGATGAAGGAGTGGACCGCAGCGGGCAGGAGTATGTGCTCTGATCAGGTGTTCTGCTGCTGTTAGTCCAGCTGTGTGTTAACTGTGTGTGTGTGTGTGTGTGTGTGTGTGTG
>NW_013954103.1:43311-47783 GCF_001266775.1 Austrofundulus limnaeus
ACCTTTTAGACCTCTCAGAACATGTTTCAGACCCGTCAGAGTGTTTCAGTCTCGTCAGAATGTCTTTTAGACTCGTCGGAACACCTTTTAGACCTCTCAGAACATGTTTCAGACCCGTCAGAGTGTTTCAGTCTCGTCAGAATGTCTTTTAGACTCGTCGGAACACCTTTTAGACTCGTCAGAACATGTTTCAGACCCGTCAGAACATGTTTCAGTCTCATCAGAACATGTTTCAGTCTCATCAGAACATGTTTCAGTCTCATCAGAACATGTTTCAGTCTCATCAGAACATGTTTCAGTCTCGTCAGAACATCTTTTAGACTCGTCAGAACATCTTTTAGACTCGTCAGAACATCTTTTAGACTCGTCAGAACATCTTTTAGACTCGTCAGAACATGTTTCAGACTCGTCAGAACATCTTTTAGACTCGTCAGAACATCTTTTAGACTCGTCAGAAAATGTTTCAGACCCGTCAGAAAATGTTTCAGACCCACCAAAACATGTTTCAGACCCACCAGAACGTTTCAGACCCGTCAGAACGTCTTTTAGACTCGTCAGAACATCTATTAGACTCGTCAGAACATCTATTAGACTCGTCAGAACAAGTTTCAGACTCGTCAGAACATCTGTCAGTCTTGTCAGAACATCTTTTAGACTCGTCAGAACATGTTTCAAACCTGTCAGAATGTCTTTTAGACTTGTCAGAACATGTTTCAGTCTCGTCAGAACATGTTTCAGTCCCGTCAGAACATGTTTCAGTCCCGTCAGAACATGTTTCTGATCCATCAGAACATGTTTCAGACCTGTCAGAACATGTTTCTGATCCGTCAGAACATGTTNGACCGCACTCTAAACAGCCAGAAGAAACCGGCGCTGAAGAAGCTCACGCTGCTGCCACAGGTGGTCATGCACCTGAAGAAGTAAGGTTTTATTTGTCCTGATGGTTTGTTTGTGACCTGCTGACATTTTTATTTTTCACATTATTTACTCTAAACATGAACATTTTACACAATCAACAAGAAAACTTAGATTTCATGTTGGTCTTKGTTTCATTTGTTGTCTTTTTGTTTAAAAACTGAACTGACGAGACCTGTCTGCAGACACTCCTGCCTCCTCCTCATCCTCCTGTCTCTTATGGCTCCTCCCCCTCGTTCATGGCTCCTCCCCTATCTTGTCTCCCCCTCCTCTCTTGGTCCCTCCTCTTCCTCTCGCCTGGCCCCCCTCCCCCTCTCTCTTGGCCTCACCTTTCCTGGCTCCTCCCATTTTCCCTTTGCTCCTCCTGTTCCTCTATTTTGGCCCCTCCTCATCTCTTGGCTCCTCCCCCTCTCCCTTGGCTCTTTCTGCCCCTCCTCTCCTGGCCCCTCCTCTCCTGGCCCCTCCTCTCCTGGCCCCTCCTCTCCTGGCCCCTCCTCCTCTCATGTTGACTCATCCTCTCTCTTGGCCCCTCCCTCTCTGTTGGCCCCTCCTCTTCTGGTTCCTCCCCCACTCTGTTGGCCCCTCCTATTCTGGCTCCTCCTATCTTTGCTCCTCTCTCTTGGCCCCTCCTCTTCTAGCTCCTCCTCCTCTCTCTTGGCCCATCCCTCTCTCTCTTGGCTCCTCCTCCTCTATCTTGGCCCCTCCCCTTCTCTCTTGGCTCTTCCTCTCTCTTGACTCATCCTCCTTTCATGGCCCCTCCTCTCCTGGCTCCTCCCCCTCTGTCTTTGCTCCTCCCCCTCTCTGTTGGCTCCTCCTATCTTTGCTCCTCCTCCCTCTTGGCCCCCTCTTCCTTTTGCCTGGCCCCCCTCCCCCTCTCTCTTGGCCCCTTCTCTTCTGGCTCCTCCTCTCTCTCTTGGCCCCTCCTCCTCCTCTCTCTTGACTCCTCCTCCTCTATCTTGGCCCCTCCCCTTCTCTCTTGGCTCTTCCTCTCTCTTGACTCATCCTCCTCTCATGGCCCCTCCTCTCCTGGCTGCTCCCCCTCTGTCTTTGCTCCGCCTCCTCTCCTGGCTCAGCACAATAAGTGTCATAAACACATATCTTGGTTCCAGATGTTTCGGTGTTTGGAGCTCTCCTCACATCTGGGTTAGAAAAAAAAACAGTTTGTTGTTGGGATCCTGGTCTGACTCAGGACTGGATCCAGTTCAGGTTCTGAGGTTCTGGGGTTCTGTCTCTCTCAGACAGGACCTGAAGGAGACTTTCATCGACAGCGGCGTGATGTCAGCAATCAAAGAGTGGATCAGTCCTCTTCCAGACAAGTCCCTGCCGGCTCTCAGGATCAGAGAGGAGCTGCTGAGGATCCTGCAGGAGGTGAGAGTCCGTCCCGAGTCCAGCAGGTCTCAGGACCCGTTCACTCAGTCTCACTTGTGTTTGCTCYTGAAGCTGCCCGGGGTGAGCCAGGAGACCCTGAAGCACAGTGGGATCGGACGGGCCGTCATGTTCCTCTACAAGCACCCCAAAGAGTCCCGGGTCAACAAAGACCTGGCCCTGAAGCTCATCAGTAAGACCCGACCCGAAAACAATAAAATGTTTATTATCCGGGTCTTTGACCCACTCTGAYGTCCTGGACTGTTGGTTCTGTTCAGATGAGTGGTCCAGGCCCATCTTCGGTTTGACCTCTAATTACAAAGGGATGACCCGGGAGGAGCGGCAGCAGAGAGACCTGGACCAGCAGGCCCCTCAGAGACGCAGGCTCAGGTACCAGTCAGACCCGATGACCCGGTTCTGCTATCAGAACCTGCATCTCATTCAGGGTCCTTCCTAACTGATCCACTTAAAACCTGCACCAGCCTGCATCAAAGTAAACAACAACAGTTTACATGTTTATCTCTCTGATGACATCATTCTGTATAGCTCAGGTTGAGTTAGACTAAACAACAACAGCTTACATGTCAAACATGTCTTCTGTAGACTAGACCATCTCATTCAGCTGTTTATGCAGCCAACATTGGTGGCCTACGGCCCACATAGGGAGTGGCCCATGTATCCCAAGTCTACTTTTGGTCTGGCCACTGTTTGCGGTGGTCTACATTGGGCCTGTTCAATGTTTGCCACGGTCTAGTTTGGGTCTGTCCAATGTTTGCCATGGTCTAGTTTGGGTCTATCCAATGTTTGCCATCATGGTCTACGTTGGGTCTGTCCATTGTTTGCCATGGTCTACGTTGGATCTGTCCATTGTTTGCCATGGTCTAGTTTGGGTCTGTCCAATGTTTGCCATGGTCTACGTTGGATCTGTCCATTGTTTGCCATGGTCTAGTTTGGGTCTGTCCAATGTTTGCCATGGTCTACGATGGGTCTGTCCATTGTTTGCCATGGTCTACGATGGGTCTGTCCATTGTTTGCCATGGTCTACGATGGGTCTGTCCATTGTTTGCCATGGTCTACGTTGGGTCTATCCATCGTTTGCCATGGTCTACGATGGGTCTGTCCATCGTTTGCCATGGTCTATGATGGGTCTGTCCAATGTTTGCCATGGTCTATGATGGGTCTGTCCATTGTTTGCCATGGTCTAGTTTGGGTCTATCCATTGTTTGCCATGGTCTATATAGGGTCGGGCCACTGTGGGCCGAGGTCTAGATGGGCTGCAACCTATGATTGAGACACAGCCTATGTTTTAACAATAAATGCAAAATACCTTAAAAATACTTCCCTTCCTGCCAGGAACAGGATGTGATGTCATCAGAAACCAGCTGTTCAAGCAGGAAGTAAAATGTAATTGTAGTCTGGAGACATTTCATGATCACGTTGTTTATAGAGTTCCTTATAACCAGAACCGGTCCAACATGAACCTGAAAAACATCTCAGATTCTGTCATCCCTCTTCATCTCCTCCTCCTCCTCTTCATCTCCTCCTATTCATCTTTCCCTTTTTATCTCTTCGTCTTCATCTCCTCCTCCTCTTCAGTGAGCCTCAGAAGGTGGAGAGGACAGAGGAACCTGATGTATTCTCTCCACCATCCAGGTTCAGTCAGAAAGTTGCATGTTACTATGTGGGCTGGACCTGACCCGGTTCTGCAGGAAGTTCTGAGCTCTGACCCGGTTCTGCAGGAGGTTCTGGCTGCAGTTTATTGGCTTGTTTGTAGAGGACCTCCTGACGTCTGTAAAATAATAATAAATAATTAAAAATTAAATGTTGTAGAAGAAATTTAAAAAGTTAAAAATCAAGTTTTTGGGTTTGGTTCTGAGTGAAGACTAACAAAACCTTCAGGTTCTGCTCCTGTGGTTCAGAACTGGGTTCTTCAGGGTCTTATAAAGTTCTAACTAACAGCTGTGAGGTGGAGAATGTAGATAACAGCATGAAGACCCTGCTGGACCTGAGACCAGAAACCTCAGGACTCAAAAACCAGGAACTATAGGACTTACAGACCAGGAACTTTATGAATTACAGACCAGAAACTATAGGACCTAGAGACCAGAAACTATAGGACCTAGAGACCAGAAACTATAGGACCTAGAGACCAGAAACTATAGGACCTAGAGACCAGGAACTTTATGAATTAC
>NW_013954103.1:51883-55923 GCF_001266775.1 Austrofundulus limnaeus
CTATAGGACCTAGAGACCAGAAACTATAGGACCTAGAGACCAGAAACTATAGGACCTAGAGACCAGAAACTATAGGACCTAGAGACCAGAAACTATAGGACCTAGAGACCAGGAACTTTATGAATTACAGACCAGAAACTATAGGACCTAGAGACCAGAAACTATAGGACCTAGAGACCAGGAACTTTATGAATTACAGACCAGAAACTATAGGACCTAGAGACCAGAAACTATAGGACTTACAGACCAGAAACTATAGGACTCAGAGACCAGAAACTATAGGACCTAGAGACCAGAAACTATAGGACCTAGAGACCAGAAACCATAGGACTTACAGACCAGAAACCATAGGACTTACAGACAAGGAACTTTATGAATTACAGACCAGAAACTATAGAACTTACAGACCAGAAACTATAGGACCTAGAGACCAGAAACTATAGGACTCAGAGACCAGAAACTATAGGACTTACAGACCAGTAACTATAGGACTTACAGACCAGAAGCTATAGGACTTAGAGACCAGAAACTATAGGACTCAGAGACCAGAAACTATAGGACTCAGAGACCAGAAGCTATAGGACTCAGAGACCAGAAACTATAGGACTTAGAGACCAGAAACCTCAGGACTGATGAGACTCTGACCTGGTTTCTGTCTTCTAAAATAAAAATCAGTAGTTCCTCTGGATGGTTCTTCTATAGTGAAACGTTTCATGTCTCCTCCAAGAGACTTGTTCAGTCTGATGAGTTCCAGGTGAACTCAGAGAGACGAAACGTTTCACTAAAGAAGAACCATCCAAAGGACCTACTGATTGTTTCTTTTTGATTTGTTCTACCTGGATTACTGAGATACATCAGGACATTGACTCTGTCTTCTTTCTGTCTGCAGCTCTGGAGGACAGACGCCTCGCAGAGACCTGGAGAAGCAGCTGACTGGAGAAGAAAAGTAAGTCCAGTTTCTGGTTTTACTGAGTAGACGTCTACGCGGGTCAGTTTTATGTTTTGGTCTTTATCCGCAGAAACAATCTTTTAAAAACATTAAATGCTTCTGTTGAAGTTTCAACTCTCCATCAGTAATAACTGCAGTCGTCCTATCTTCTTGCAGAGCTCTGAGACCCGGTGACCCTGGGTTCTGTGCGAGGGCCCGGGTCCCTATGCCCTCCAACAAAGACTACGTGGTCCGGCCCAAATGGAACGTGGAGGGGGACTCGAGCCGGGTGAGTGTGAGGACAGTTCTGTCCAAGTTTAAATGTTTTCAAAAGCTCTGCACTTCATGGTGCGTTCAAATACACTCTTCATGGTGCGTTCAAATACACTCTGTAAACCCTGCACTTCATGGTGCGTTCAAATACACTCTGTAAACCCTGCACTTCATGGTGCGTTCATGTACACTCTGTAAACTCTGCACTTCATGGTGCGTTCAAATACACTCTGTAAACTCTGCACTTCATGGTGCGTTCATGTACACTCTGTAAACCCTGCACTTCATGGTGCGTTCATGTACACTCTGTAAACCCTGGTTGTAAATGATTTAAACTGGTTTAAAGTAGTTAAACAGTCAAAGACAGTATTTTGATCAGATCAAATGGGTCTAAACTCTGACTTCAACAGTTTTATTTTGTAGGGTTCAAATCTAGACTTTGACAGGTAGCTCTTCAGGTGGGTAACAACAAATTACCCATAATTCCTCTGGTCAAAGGTTCAGGTGTCCTCTCAGCCCAGGAAACCAAGCAGTGAATGTAGTGCAGCAGCAGGTGTCTGAGCTCAGGTGAGCTGAGCTGTGATTGGTCCTCTGTAGAGTGGCTGTAAGAAGGCCATTGGCCTGCTGGAGAAGCACAAGCGGCGCTTCGCGGAGCGGAGGAAGATGCACCGGCCCCAGGGCGCCGTGAAGATCAGCATAGAGGGGAACAGGATGCCGCTGTAGTTCCTGCTGCTGGCCTGCAGGGGGCAGTGAGTCCATCTGCCTGCATGGTGTGAGGAGGTCTGCAGAGTTTACTGTCTGCTTCTATAACAACAAAACAAGTCGTTACTTTGACCTGTCACCTGTCAGGTCACCTGACATCACCTGGTGTCTCTCAGGTCAGTTCAGAGACATCAAACATTTCAAACGTCCTGAAAATAAAAATAAAATCTTATCAATCCTGGCATGAACACGACTCCCACCTTCCAGGTCAGGGCTCGAGTCAGTCAGTCCTCAGTGGCTCGGCTACTACCACACTAAACTGGATCTGATAAAGTCGGCCATCTTGGCAGGGTTTAATAGGAACCGGATCCTGGTCAGCCATCTTGGCAGGGTTAATAGGAACTGGATCCTGGTCGGCCATCTTGGCAGGGTTAATAGGAACTGGTCGGCCATCTTGGCAGGGTTTAATAGGAACTGGATCCTGGTCGGCCATCTTGGCAGGGTTAATAGGAACTGGTCGGCCATCTTGGCAGGGTTTAATAGGAACTGGATCCTGGTCGGCCATCTTGGCAGGGTAAATAGGAACTGGTCGGCCATCTTGGCAGGGTTAAATAGGAACTGGTCGGCCATCTTGGCAGGGTTAATAGAAGCTTGATGTTTCTGCTGTGACTGTCCTGCATGGAGGAAACTAACAGCTTGTGTTGTGCACTGACTCCTGACCTGAACCATTGATATAAATGACATATTATAGTAATAAATATCAGTGACCTGAGTGCTCCTGCAGGTTCTCCAGTGTTTAAAGCTTCTGTTTGGTGTGTTTTCCTCTGCAGGGTCCCATGAAGAAGGGTTTGTCCCGGGTCGATAAACAGATGCGTAGATTTGCTGACATCCGCCGGTTGACGAAGACGGGTCACGCTGTGAAGATTAGTGTGGAAGGCAACCGGATGCCCCTCTGATATTTTTATTTTTTTATGAATTATGATTTATTTTTKAATTAGTTTTTGTTCCTGAACAAATGCCCCCAGCCCCTCCCTCCTCAGGTTTTCAGCTCTGCCTCTTGGTGAAGGGCTTCTGTCAGGATGTGATGATCTGCTGTTAACGTCCCTCCATACAAGATTCATTAAATAACTCCAAACTGATCCTGTCAGCCGCCATCTTTTATCTTTCAACAGGACTTCTGTGATTGTTGCCTTCAAGTTTAGCTTGATCTGAGTTTGTGCTGCTAACTGGTCCCAGCAGCGTCAGAGCTAATGCTCTTTAGCCTCTGGTACTAATGCTAATGATCATTAGCCTCTGGTACTAATGCTAATGATCGTTAGCCTCTGGTACTAATGCTAATGATCATTAGCCTCTGGTACTAATGCTAATGATCATTAGCCTCTGGTACTAATGCTAATGATCATTAGCATTAGTACCAGAGGTATCAGCAGTACTGATCCAGATGTCTCCAGGATCTGACAGGTTGGTTCTGAGCAGCAGGAAGTCTTTTTACAGAAAGCTGCTTGTGGTTCAGGTCCTGTTCYGCAGGCTTGATCTGAGGAAACAGGTCTGAGCTGTTTCAGGTTATATCTGCACAGGAACTGTGGGACTATTAATTTAAAGAAAATATTTTCTMAATTGTTTAAAATCAGAAACCAGATTTATACTGAACAAGCTAACAACAACATGAACTGTGCTAAAAGATGAACTCAGAATCTTCCTCATKAAATTCATTCATTTACCCACTTTATATTTTAATGAACTTAATGTTTGTATTTATGCAAAGATCAATGGCAGAATATAAYTTGAATCATTAATACATTAAATACAGACTAAAAACTAAAATTAGAAAAATAAAAATTTAAAATTGATGTACATCTTCTGAAAATCCCAAACTTTAAATGAGTTTATTTCTAATAAAAATAATTTTAAATCTTAATTTRAAGATTCAGACCTAACTTCAGATTAATTAATATTATTTAATACAAATTAGGTTTAAATCACAACATCATTAATGATCAAATTATTTTTATTTAAATGATTTGAATGTAGTGGAAAAATGTAAATAATTCCGTGTTAAAGGGAGTGGGTGTGTCCAGGGGAGGTGACAGGGAGTGGGCGTGTCCAGGTGAGGTGACAGGTAGTGGGCGTGTCCAGG
>NW_013954103.1:56923-57732 GCF_001266775.1 Austrofundulus limnaeus
GGCGTGTCCAGGTGAGGTGACAGGTAGTGGGCGTGTCCAGGTGAGGTGACAGGTAGTGGGCGTGTCCAGGGGAGGTGACAGGTAGTGGGCGTGTCCAGGGGAGGTGACAGGTAGTGGGCGTGTCCAGGGGAGGTGACAGGTAGTGGGCGTGGCTCAGAAAATGTCCACTGAAATGTAAAGAGACATTTCATGGTGTTAAAATAAACTTTGGTTTATCAAACTGAAGGATGAGCAGTTCCTCACCTGTCCAGAGGGGGCGCCCTGAAGAAGGGCGTGGCCTATCCATGGCTGTTTGGAAGACCACTCCTGATTCTGTCGATGGGAGGCAGGTGWTCCCGTCGTCATGGCAACTCCACAGTTTTACTGTCAAGAAGAAGTTTGGTTTGAGGACAGGTCAGTGCAGCTGTGTCTGGTTCACCTGGAACAGGTGAGTCCTACCTCTGCTTCCTGCCCTGCCTGGTCTCCACGGAGCTGATTGACAGGCGGTCCAGAGGAGCGTCGTTAACGCAGAAGCTTCTTTTTCTCTTTGGATCCATGAGCTCGTCCTCCATCTTTGTCAGGTCGTTCACCTGGAGCTTCTGTGTTAGCTCCGCCCCCACCTTCAACTTTTCAGCATGACTGACAGCCTCCAGAGACCTTAATATGGGCCAGTCTACATCCTGGAATGCAAGTACAAGGTTGGATTTATTTTCAGTTAGGATCAGTTTATTTACTGTTTTTATTATATTTATTTTGTTTCATTCATTAAAAAAACTAAAAGTTCATAAAAAATAAATTAAAACAATCTACAACTTTTTAAACATTTAAAC
>NW_013954103.1:58732-60609 GCF_001266775.1 Austrofundulus limnaeus
GTCCTATAGACCAAAGGAGCCCTAAAGACCTGAGGAGTCCTATAGACCAAACGAGCCCTAAAGTCTTGAGGAGCCCTAAAGACTTGAGGAGTCCTATAGACCAAAGGAGCCCTAAAGACTTGAGGAGTCCTATAGACCAAAGGAGCCCTAAAAACCTGAGGAGTCCTATAGACCAAAGGAGCCCTAAAGACTTGAGGAGTCCTATAGACCAAAGGAGCCCTAAAGACTTAAGGTGTCCTATTGACCAAAGGAGCCCTAAAGACCTGAGGGGTCCTAAAGACCTGAGGAGTCCTGATTTTAAAGAGCAGCATGACATCACATTTTAATTCAAATTCAAAAATACTTTATTGATCCCAGAGGGAAATAAGATAGATTTTGGCTTCTGAACAAGAGTCACTTTTATCTCTGTCTGAACCAGGTACATACCTGAGATTAGGGTCAGGTATGTACCTGTGAGGTTAGGTTTAGGGTCAGGGTTAAGTCTCTCCCTGGGCTGCCACCTTATGGTGGTGGAGAGGTTTGAGTGTCCCAATGATCCTAGGAGTTATGTTGTCAGGGGCTTCATGTCCCCAGTAGGGTCACCCAAGGCAAACCGATCAGAAAAATTGCAGCCCAAGGACCCYTTATGATGAGTGCCTTAAATGGATTCAGTGTTCYCTCGCCCGGACACGAGTCACCGGGGCCCCACTCCGGAGCCAGGCTGGAAGGGGGTGCATGTTGGCGAGCGCCTGGTGGCAGGGCTTTCACCCATGGAGCCCGGTGTGAGGTTGAGAGGTTCCAGCTAGATATAGTTGGACTCACCTCGACACACCACTCTGGCTCTGGAACCAGTCTCCTCCAGAGGGGTTGGACACTCTTCCACTCTGGAGTTGTCCATGCTGAGAGGYRCCGAGCAGGAGTGGGCATACTTATTGCCCCCATCTTGGTGCCTGTACGTTGGGGTTCATCCCGGTGAATGAGAGGGTAGCCTCCCTCCKCCTACATGTGGGGGGACGAGTCCTGACTGTTGTTTGTACCTATGAGCCTAACAACAGTTCAGATTACCCACCCTTTCTGGAGTCCTTTTGTTTTATTTACCGTTATTTTACCAGACAAGTCCCGTTGAGATCTCAGATCTCTTTTTCAAGGGCCTGAAGGCAACCTACAGTATTGTGCATGTTTGTGGGGGGTGGGGGAAACCGAAGTACCCGGAGAAAACCCACACAAGCACAAGGAGAACATGTAAATTCCGCATGGCAAGACCCTAGGTCTGAGCCGGGGATCGAACCCAGGACCTTCTTGCTGTGGGGCATCGGTGCTGACCACTGAGCCATCGTGCTGCCTTGGAGGGGGTGCTGGAGAGCACTTCTTATGGGGACTCCCTCGTTCTGCTGGGGGACTTCAACGCTCACGTGGGTTAATGACAGTGAGACCTGGAGAGGYGTGGTTGGGAGGAACGACCCCCTGATCTGAACCCGAGCAGTGTTTTGTTATTGGACTTCTGTGCTCATCATGGATTGTCCATAACAAACACCATGTTCAAACATAAAGGTGTCCATATGTGCTTTTGGAACCAGGACACCCTAGGCCGCAGTTTGATGATCGACTTTGTTGTTCTTTCATCNACTCAGCACTTCTACAGCATCTGCAGAAGTATTCACCCCCTTTTTACTGTTTGGTTGCCTTAAAACCAGGTTTAAAGGCTTTAAAGCCCTACAGACCTGAGGAGTCCTAAAGACCTGAGGAGTCCAAAAAACCTGAGGACTCCTAAAGACCTGAGGAGTCTTAAAGACTTGAGGAGCCCAAAAGACTTAAGGTGTCCTATAGACCAAAGGAGCCCTAAAGTCTTGAGGAGTCCTATAGACCAAAGGAGCCCTAAAAATCTGAGGAGCCCTAAA
>NW_013954104.1:0-1745 GCF_001266775.1 Austrofundulus limnaeus
GGCCAGCTGTCCGTCTTGCCCAGACAATAGTCTGTGCCTGATGCCATGGCTGCAACAAGTGTGCCAGCTGATCTTTGGGGGCTGGAGCCAGCCTGACCTTAACCAAACCGTGGTTTCCCCCTTTAAACAGCATTAGGTGTTTAATTTCACACAGAGAGACTCATTATCCAGTTTTACAACAGCTGATCACAAACAGACAGAAACACAGACAGCAGAGGCACCAAAAGAACATGAAAGACTCAAGCCGTGGCTGTGGTCATCTGTCGTTTTGCCTTCAAACGTGCAGACAGGAGAAGCCATGTTCAGTTCTGGGCCTCAGCCTGCAGAATAACTTCACTGACCTTCTAAAGAATGTTGTTTGACGTCTGCAAACAGCTTAAGAGAATGCTGATGCATACCGGAGACACCTACTCGGACGGACATGTAACCGGTCAGAGTGATTAAAGAGGTCACAGAGTGTAGGAGTGGGCTCATTTAACAGTCATTTACAACTGAAATCTGAATGAGACAACTTCCTTGTGGGATGACTGAATGCCGCTGGAATGACAGCTGGACTGCGTGGAGTTCCCAGTCGCAGAGAACGAGGATGCCCGGTGAGTCTTCAGAGCCAAATTTCAAAATAACTCCATCAGCCCTGCTCGCTGACCCGACATTCTTCCCCGAAGACCAAAACTGGGCTCGCCAGGCTCAGCAGACAAAACAAAACCCATGAAACTGATAAAGTCAGAAAGTATTTCACTCACGCAGTCAGCTGAAATATGCATTGCTTGCCGGCTCTGCATCAAAATTACTGATGTTTGGTCTATTTAAAATGATTAAACAAGATTAAAAAGAGAACAAAATGTTTTAATAATCTAAAATATAATTAAAATGGCCAACACTGTAACAAATCTGTGTCGTTTTTACAGCTAAACTTTACAAAAACTTCCTATTTTAGCATTTTCCAAAGTTTAACTTCATTTTACCATGCATTAATGGAAAAAAGAAACATAGCACTGCATTTTAATTTTTAAACAAATTTCAGGATACTTCTGCCTGTAGATGAGTATTACAGCAATTATAGGATTAAAAGTGTATCATTTATATTAGGAGGTAAGAACAGCCTTAAAACTAGAGTGTAGCAACACACAACTCATCACAACAGATAAGTTGAGTTTTGACATCAAAAAGTAAAACAACTTGCCCTACTCTGTGCTTTTTTTATGCATTGCTTGTGTGAGTTTGCACGAGCCCTAGTCTGAGCTAGTTTAATGTTTCACCACCGTAAAGCATCATACTTCATGAGAAGTGACACAATTGTGTCTGTCTGATATGGCTATGTGATGAAAATTATGTCTTTTTACTTTTTCATCAACACTGAGACCCCTTTCTTTTCATCTCCCCCAGCCAGAACGATTGTCTCACAGGGTGTGTGCTCAGTCAGAGTTGTGCGACTGATCAGAACTTCATGGAAAAAGCAGCTGCTGTCATTCAACTGTTCAGCTGAGTCTGTAAGAAAATACAGCCATCTGTACAACTGTTCCAGCCAAACATACAAAGATACAAAGATAGTCAAAACAATCTTCTAAAGATAGTTAAAGAACTTGTGGAAGGAGTTTACAACTTTTTTGAGAACGGAGGAGAACGCACAGACACTTTCCACAACGTCTATCAGAAACTAGGGCTGCCACAAACGATTATTTTTATAATCGATTAATCACCGATTATTTATTCGATTAGTCGACTAATCAGATCATACGTTAATT
>NW_013954104.1:3023-7710 GCF_001266775.1 Austrofundulus limnaeus
TTAACATTCATGAGGTACTTTACATTGACTGTTTATGGTTGAGTGTGGGCGTGTAGAGGGTAGAACCTGAGGCGGGACCTCGTGCGCAAACTCTGAGATGAAGCTGTGATTTATAAATGAAAGATGCGCAGAAACATGTGTACGTACGGTTTTATAAATCTGAATTTTTTTTTGGCGTACGCCATTTTCGCCTTTTGGCCGTATATTCACTTTTAGTATGGTTTCCACACAATCCTTTATAAATGAGACCCCTGACCTTTCTTGCTCACAATCAGTGGTAAGAGTTTACAAGGATTTCTCCCCCCACAGTGTCTCTTTTAGAATGAAAAGCCCATGCAAAAGGAGTGTCTGACAACATCAGTGAGTTCAGATGTGAGTTCATTTTGTCTCAGGCTTTAGCTTCTGTGTTATTTAATTGAATTAATTTTTCACATAAAGTATTTTTTTGCCATTTAACAAATCATTTAAAGAAATAGCTAAAGGATGACCAACTACTGTTAAAGGCTCAAGTGTCCAACACAGAAAGACAGATTATACTTTACTGACTGTTCATTTCCTGTGTTGATATTAAATTTCACATGCTGGAATTCAATGTGAGCACTTTTATCATAAAGCTGCCTAATTTCTGGAAAGAACTAGGTTTCTTGGGCTTCCTGTTGAACAGCCTTCAGTTTGTGGTTTGGATTTGTAACAACTAAACACAGTGGCTGATTTACAGCCTTAGCTTTGCGGATTAACAACATTATTTTCTCTTCTTCCGTTTTCTCTTGTGCCTTTTATTGCAAATAAATGTGTTACTGAATACTGCAACCGTGACAGTAAAACCAGTGTTTATCTTAACATTATTATACCAATGTGACTTTTTGCCTTTGGGTTTTCTGTGGATTTAGAAACATGCAGTCTTTAAAGCTCATTTGGGCAGAATATAAGAACGCCCGAAAGTCTTTGAGTCTAAGGTTGTCAACAAACTAAATGCTGATTTGTCCTTTTTTTGGCCACTTTTTATTGAGAAAAATTGATTGGCAGAAGCTAACGTATCTCTGTTGTTAAAACAATTTACCATAAAAAGGTTCTTTTCATCCAGCTGGAGTCACGGTCCTGAGCAGTCCTGCTCTCACTCATATCAGTCCACCTGCAATGTGACCTTGGTCCATCTATCTCCTAGTGGATCCTGCCGACAACGCCAAACTGTTATGGCAATATTTATTTAACAAAGACAGAAATACGTGGTCCAAGAATGAAGGTACTCCATGAGATGATCAGCTGAGTTTTATTGCAACAACAGGAAACACAGAGAACAACCTGGTGTGTCTCTGTGCCTCTGCTTCTCTCTGTCACTGTCTCTCCACACTACTCACTGTGTCTCGAGAGGCCTCATATATATATTAACAAACACCATTATGTCAATGGAAAACAAAAAGATAAACACAAGTGATATCTAAGAATGACTACTGTTAGCAAATCTTGTTCTGACTTTAATCATTCTATCTGCAGATGAACAGCATGTCATGAAAACCTAGGTCATTAAAGGATGTCATGAATTACTTGCTTAAACATAAAAGTATTAGTTCCACCACAGAGCTGTTTTATTTATATATTTTTTTGTTTTTGTCTGTTATGCTTCTGAGCATCTTCACTGTTCCAGCACTGGTACTGCAACTGTCTGGTTCAGCTTGATTGGTTGCACCTGTGGATTTATAGCATGCCCTGTTCTGCTTGAGTCACATCATAAAAGGTTGGTTATGTTGGGTTGTTAGTTTGATCATAAATTAGCTGCTTGGTAGTTTAAAAAAATCTAAAACTATGAAGCAATGTGTCATGTTTATTTTTTATGCTTTTGCACAGACATAACTTTGCAACATAGAGAGCTTGAGATGATGCACAATTAAAAAAGGTTTTCAAAAGCTCAAAAATAGTTTAAGACCTAAATGCCAAAAAGCCTCTTGGTATTAAAAGACTGAATAAAAAGGTTTTAAGATTGAATTTAAAAAGCCCAGCAGTGAGGGTGCACAGGTCTTCTGGTGGTTGGTTCCACAGTCTGGGTGCAGCAACCAAAAAGGCCTGGTCCCTCATGCATAAAGGATTGCGCAGCTTTCACATTAAAAGTTGACGTACGGAAAAATTTAGAAAAGTGCGCCGCACCAAAAAATTCAGATGTATAAAACTGTGCACACACAGGTTCCTGTGCTCCTTTCCTTTACACATCCCAATGAACATGAAACTGAGACTCCTCCCCTGACACGCCTCCATTTAAATCTGTAAAATAGATGTAAATGTGTCCAGTGTGTGAGATTCTCCTCAGATTGTCCTCTCTGTGGGATCAGAAATCATTTTTAGATGCAGAAAAATTATACATTAAATGGAGAATGAGTGAAAAACCTGTCTAAATAAGTAGTGGTGTCATTGTTTTATGTGGCACATTTGCACAGGATAACCAAAGCCTGAGATTTTCCTGACATTTACAGACATCTCCTGAATGTGATGTTGAAGCCTGGTCAGTTGTTGTCTATTTAGTTGAACACGGCATTGAACAGATGTTAAAATAAATAAACACCGTGTTCAGACGCTCATCACATCCAGAAAACACAACAGAGTCATATTTCTGTGGATTCAGGTCAGATTCATGACTTTGTGGGTTAAAACTCTGAAAACTTTGCGTGGCTGCCACACATTCTCACAGCAGGTGAACGCAACGTTGGTTTTAATACATCCCAACGTGGGCGTAGAACCTGGCGCACACAACTTTTTTTATACGTACGCACCATTTATACATGAGGCCCCAGGTCCCCCCAACATTTGTATTTAGATTTTAGGACAAAAAGTAAAGAGGTTTTAGTTGATCTTAAAGTTATTTTACTTCTGAAAAGCTACTAGATCAGTTAAGTATGGTGGGGTTAGACCATTAAGAGCTGTAAAAGTGAATAATAAAAATTTGAAATCAATGCTAAAATGAACAGAAGCCAGTGAAGAGAAAATAAAATGGGGGTGATGTGCTCAGGATTCATAAGTAAGCATTGGTTAAAAGATGGGCTACAGCATTTTGGACCAGTTGAAGATGTCTGATAGAGGTTTAAGATAGTTTTACAGACAAGATATTACAGTAGTCAAGCCTTGAGCTGATAAAAGCAGGTCAAGATTATTTTTTAAAAAGGCTTAACTCTGGTTAAGAGACGAAGCTGATAAAAGCTGCCCTTGACCACAGATGAAACATATTTGTCAAACTTAAAATCCTTGTCAAAGGTCACCCATAAGTCTTTACCTGTGGGTCTGAAATTAGATGTCAAAGCACCATAGTTTCTGGGTCATCATCACCATAAAAGACAGGTGCGGTTCTAGGGACGGGGCCACAGGGGCATTGGCCCCTGTTGAACTTTGATTGGCCCACTGAAGTGCCCCTGTCCTTTCACTCATCTGTCCTTTGCCCAAGAGCAATGATGCTGGGTGCAGTTCCATGTCCAAACGCTAGAGGCACTAAAAATACAAATAGAAAAGTCCCGCATGAACAAAGCTAATCGAAGTCTTTTTTTTTCTTAAAATTTGAACAACCCTGCAGAAAAAATCTTTCAACTCACAAATGATGGCTGGATTCTCTCACATGCTGCATGTTTGAGAGTATTTTATCTATTTACCGTAAAAATGCATGGGAAATTGGTCAGGAGAATGTACGGTGCAAGCTTTTTTTAAACTACAAGTGATTAAACGTGCGACTGGTTAAATATATCCACCTTACCAATTCCAGGGATTTGTGTGCAAGGATGCTGAACAAATACCTTTGGCCCCTCTATGAATATTGTGGCCCCTTGATGGCCCCTTACACTGAAAAATCTCAGATCCGCCACAAAAGATGCACTCTGTCTTTCCTACATTTAAAAACAGAAAATTTTGTTGAAACCACTTTTCATAGGCAAATAAATCTGTAAGTCATCCACATAGTTGTGAAAAGAAAAATGGTGTCTGGCTATAACTGATCCAAGTGGCAGCATATACAGAGAGAAGGTGAACGGAACAAGAATAGAGCCCTGTGGCACACCACAAGAAAGAGACGCAGTAGAATAAGACAGATAGACAAAGCAACAGGACAATTAGCATCAATGAACAAGGATTATGGACTTTTACTTTCTGTGACCTATACTTTATCACTTTATCTTGTAAATTTCTAGGTTACAGAAATTGTTGTTTTCTCCCTCCTATCACCCCCTCCCAACATGATTTAAACAAAATAAAATAAAATTAATGGCAACATTTTTGCAATTAAAACTATTGTCATTTTGGTACTGTATACTGGGTAATACAATGGTGGTTAGCTAGGGTAATGACCAGAGGTGTACAGTAACTAAATACATTTATTTCAATACAGTACTTGATGAAAATTTTTGAGGATTTGTAATTTTACTGAGTATTTTTTAATTGTAATTTTTACTTTTATTTTGTTACATTTAAAACAGAAAAATACTTTTACTTCTTTACTTTACAATTTTATACCTTTTTTACACCAATTTTGCAAATTTAAATATGACCAGAACTGAACTCATTATGAAAGGAGGTATTTATGCATAAAAGTGCTTGTACTTTTACTTTCTTACTTTACTTCTTACTTTACTTTACTTTTTTACTTTTTACTTTTACTTTACACCTAAATATTTAAATATTTAGCTAGCCACCTAAATATTTAAATATTTAGCTAGCC
>NW_013954104.1:8857-10195 GCF_001266775.1 Austrofundulus limnaeus
ACCTGTTGTTGCCCCAGCAGCAATGTGGGATCCTTTAGGCTCCAGCTGTTAGGTGTGGGGCGACACACACGTACAAAAACACATGTAAACCCCCACCCCCGGCCTGCAGACTGGACTGAGTCTTATTTTTAGCTTGTAGTAAACAGAGAGCTAGAGTTTCGTCAAACAGAGCTCCCTTTAACTTCTCGTCATTTTCCTCCAGTAATATCACATCGCACTGACACACTGAGTCCACTGTTACACAAAGAAACAACACACACATTCTGCGTCTGCTTCACTTACAGGCTGGAAATGAACAGACTGGAAATACATTGTCTTTACTGGCAGCTGAACATTTTTCTTCCCCCAACTGAGGCTATTTTGGGTTTGCTTAATAGAGGAAACAAGTAATGTGTCTGACATGAGAGGGGAAAATGAGTGAAAAGATATACTGAGTGTTAATCACTTTGTGTGTTTGCGTGTGTGTGTGTGTGTGTGTGTGTGTGTGTGTGTGTGTGTGTGGAGTGGGGTGGGAGCTTTATCTTGTTGAGCAATTTTCTCCTGTGTAAGCACAAATGTTAAAAAGAAGAAAAAAAAAAAGAGGAAGCCAAACAAATTAGGCAGCCGTGGCAGAATGCCACTCCCATTTACTCAGATTTGTGGTTTACACTTGAGGGAATGGCTCAGGTCAAACATCACGCCACTTAAGGTCATATTATCAGGCCACCTCAGGAAAAATGGCTCATGCATAAACACAGCTGAACCGGCTTTTTTCTACGGATGAAATAACATCTGTTTACATAAGTTTTGGTTGACTTACAAAACTTATTTTTACACTTTTAAATAAATTCATTTGTTTTAACAGAGTAGAAGACATCAACCTCAAACGCCTTTTTTCACTGAATATAGTCACCAACACTGCACCACACAATAAGTAACCCCCATCAGCAGTGGCGCCTGCAGAAAAATGTTCAGGGGGGCCCACTGAAAAACCAGGGGTGGCGCACCAAAACTAATATCTATAACATAAACTTTATGATGTGTTTGTAAAAATGACTAATTGAAAACTATGGCAATATAAAGCTATGGATTTATCAACAGATGCTCAATTTGTAATTTCACAGATAATATCACTGATTTTATAACATTCAGAGACAAAAAACCAGAGTAAGTATTTGTAATGTTGGGGGGACCCACTGGTGGGGGGTCTGGGGGTCCTCCCCCAGAAAATTTTAAAGAAGTAAATGTCATTTCCTGCATTCTGGTGTATTTTAACAGGTTGTTAAACAGATTTTTACCTACATAAGAAAACACTGAATGGGCCTCATGTAAGAACCGTTGGTACGCACAGATTTGTTC
>NW_013954104.1:11134-12742 GCF_001266775.1 Austrofundulus limnaeus
GTGTGTGTGTGTGTGTGTGTGTGTGTGTGTGTGTGAAACTGCATACCATAAATAATTAGGGGTCTGTTATTGGCTCAAGCCCAGGGGCCCGTATCCTCCTAAATCCAGCCCTGTGTGGGCCACTGGTGTATAAACGGCTGTGAAATGAGATGAAATGTGTGTGTGACCATGAGCTGTTTGTTACTATAGTGATACGTTTCATTTCACATCCCTACAGTTATTTTTTCATGATATAACTTCATAAAATTCAGTATTCTTAGAATTTTTTTTACACATAAATAAAAAAGTACTAATTATTTGGGTTTAGCTCCAGTATCAGTACATATAGCTTGCAGAAAAACAGCTGAAATGTAGCTGAAATTGCTGAAATTATCAAAATGATTAGAAGAAGCGTTTGCTGAAGTACACAGAAAAAAACTTAGGCCACCAAAATGCTAAATTTAGCAACATACAGTGACTTCAGTAGCCAAATATGCAGAAAAAAGCTGAATTTAGCAGAATGCAACTGTAAGAAGTATAAAAACTCAATTTAGCAGAAGGAAGCAGAGCGATTGAATTATAGCTGACATAGCAGAAAAAACTTAAATTAGCACAAAGAAGTAAAGAAAAGGCAGAACCAGAAAAGGTGTAAAGTGCTGTAAACATTTTAAAGGGTTTTTAGGGTGTTGAAAACAGCTCCATTCATTTTCTATGAGAATAAAACTGGTCAAAAAAGTGAAATAACAAATAGTATAAATAGCTGAAATATCATCAGACTTAGATGGAAAGTCCAGAAGCAGCTGAACGTTTTGATATATGAATTGTAGAAATAGCAATGATTAGGAGCCAAAAATACATGAAAGAAATATAATAAAGATGAAAGAGAAACACGTAATAGACATTCACACAATAATGGACAATAGTTTACTAATTAATTCAAAAGAGAACAAGCCCAACATCATGCTTTTAAGACTACGAACATTAAATATTCAGATGAGAACATCTTTTTGTTCCACATTCTTGTATACAGTAAAACTCATTATAAACCAAAAGTGTTAAAATATTTGATTTGCATGGATCAGACTGTACAGTAAGATGAACGTTACACAATACAACGGAGTATATTAAGAACCAATACATTTCTTCTCAGTCTGTCCTTGTTTTTTTGCTGAGCTTTACTTAAAAAATGGAAGCAAAAATCCTACAGCCTTATTTGGTTTATAACACCAGAAGTGTGAGTCTGAGTTACATTTTTCATTTCACAGAATGAGTAAGCAGGAATTCACCGAGACCAACTTCCTCAACCTACAGACCGAGTCAGGAGGTGGCTAATGAGGCTCACCAGCAAAAACTGCATGTGAGGAAACTCATGTGACAGAATACCTAAGTGTCAGGGTGTCTTCCCAGTTTCTGTAAGTCAGACTCTCACGTGCTCAAGGCCGTCTGGTGACAAGACTCGAACGGAAGAGAAGTTGTTTTATGAAAACACAACTAAATTATGCTGATTCTGAGCTGTGATTCTGATCAGCCTCTCTGTAGAGAACAATGGGCCTCATGCAAAAACATGTTCGTATTCTTATCCTAACTTTCTCTTACTTTTGTTCGTACAAAGGGTTCGTACGAACATGT
>NW_013954104.1:13562-15501 GCF_001266775.1 Austrofundulus limnaeus
TGAATTTTGTTCGTATCTGAAAAAAATCTTACAATATGAAAACATTGGTGAATGCCACAAATTCTCCTAAATCACTCGTACGCACAACTTAAGAACAAATCTGTGCGTACGAACGATTCTTGCATGAGGCCCAATACTCCAGCCAGCACACTACTGAACCATCAAATAAATACTCATGGGATGACTGACTGCCAGTGGTTATGCATGTGTACAAGACAAAAGCTCCTAATGTATAGGATGATTCTGTATTTTCAAAAAGAGAAAGAAGAAAAACAAATTAAAGTGGGTTTGCTGAAACATTTGACCACTGACATTCTAAGACTTTCACTGCAAGAAATATAGAGTATAATAATGGAATCTGTAAATGTTTCTATAATACAAAAGCCTAATATGATGCCAGGAAGGTATATTTCACACTCCCTCTGAACTGCAGAAATCGGCTCAAACTGTTGGTTTCATAATGAAAATCCCCGTGTTCTCAGCATCGACTCTGCCGACCCTTTTGTTACAACCCACCAGCAGAACGTTTTACCCCCTCCACATAAGCAGTGCTGGCTCTAGCCATTTTGGTGCCCTAGGCGAGTTGAACCCCCCCCCCCCCGCCCCCGAACTATGTCCCACTCACCCCAGTTTGAACCCCTAAAAATAAATTTGACAGTGTAAGGTACTATGGTAAATTAAAATTTATTTGCTTTCCCAGAAAGCAAATAAATAACAACATACATGTCAACTTGTATGGATTGTCCGTAAGCGAGGCTGAAATGTTTTATGGGTAGAGTAGTTTATTTTTCCTGTAATACTTCATTATAGTTTTTTAAGACAAAGCTAATTGAAAGGGGAGCTGAGCAGAGTTACAACCAGAGATTACAAATAATAACTTTTTTTCTTCTGAATTTCGGCGCCCCCTCCAGCAGATGGCGCTCCAGTCGACCGCCTAGTTCGCCTATGCCAAGAGCCGGCTCTGCACATAAGAACTTATTATCTGACTGGTCAGAAGTTCGTGGGAGTGTTTGTGTTTTGCTGAAAATGCTCAGATGCTGCATTTTGCCTCAACCACTCACTTACTTGCTTCCAGAAGCCGACTGTTGAGGGCTACCAGGAAGCAGACATTTATAAAGATAGTGAAACGGCCAAAAACTAATGGATGGAGATAAAACAGACGTTGTGCACGGGGGAATCTGTCTGATAAAAACTGTGGAGCTTTAACTGAGACAGATATGTGCACAAATAATGTTGGGTGACAGGTCTCAGATTCATTTTAGCATTGAAGACTCCAGTGGGAAGACGTATCCAGTAGTGAAAGGGGTTAACCAGCTCGGTACGATGTGTCTCAGAATCTATGAAACGTCGAACAACCACGTGACCACGCGTCAACTGTTTGGCTTTGGTTGGAGTACGTGGAGACCTTTACACTGGAATCCAAAAAAAGACTATCAAGTAGGGTCATGAGTAAGTCTCTCTTTTCTTTTTTTTAATTGTAATATGTCTTTAGAGGGTGCTGTACGGCATAATCTGGTTTCTGTATATTGCTGTTTCCATGTGAATGGGCCAAATGAGCAGTAAATTAGCTGGCAATCATTAAAGCAAAAATCACATACTGTATATACCAGGGTGGTGCTAAAACAAAACCCTGGTCTATAACAGGGATGGTCAGTAATTCTTTTTTCAGAGTTGATGTTTTTCAACACAAGATTCAAAGCGTTGTCAAATTACGGTTTCAGGGAAAGCAACGTGTAAAATAGCCACAGCTAGTTAAATTAGCAGTGGCAAATGTGTGTACAGTATACCTAAAGCCCTCTGTTCCATCAGAAGCATTTTTTGGATGCAGGTAATGTGGTAAGTAAATTTTATGTCAAGTTTTAAAGGGATCCCTGACTAGTTGTAACATTAGACTTTATATGATAAACATATATTTTAACTGTAAAATAAAGACTGTAAA
>NW_013954104.1:18024-21979 GCF_001266775.1 Austrofundulus limnaeus
AGTATCGCAATATATCGGATATATCGTATCGTGACCCCTCTGTCATGATATGTATCGTATCGCCAAATTCTTGCCAATACACAGCCCTACTACGGTACTTATAAAGATGTCAAATCTGATGATCAAAGTTAAAATCTGTTATGATGTTTAGTTGGAAATAACCACCTTACTTGACTTTGATCACTTGAATAAAAACAGCCTTTAAAGTACAAAAAAAACATTTAAATACAACTTCAGTGATGAAACAGTTTTTAATGAACAGATTACAATAATATATTTACTTCTAGCTTCTAAAATGTGATTAATGGTTCTTTGTTTTTAGTTTGATTTCACACAAGGGCGTGTCTAGGATGGTTTTGTTGTGGGGCCCAGGCACAGACAAAAGGGTGGCCCAGTAAAATTGTCATTTTATCTAAGTTCCCTATAATTTTGGATTGCAATGAACAGTATGCCACAATTTGAATACTAAAACTTTGTATTTACCAAAAATATGACACATGGATGTGTTTTGCTTGCCAAAACCCCCACCCCTGGCCACACCCCTGATTTTACATGGCTTTAGCTCATGGCTAAAATGCATTAGACTGATATTCTCCAATGAGAATCAACAAGATGGAGATCAATAGTTTCCTTCAACCAACTGGTCTACCTCTAAAGAGAGGAAGGATGTCTGTCCAGCTGCTTGTCTAAAAATAAATATAGGTCAACTAGACTTTGTCCAAACAGCACAGAGCTAAAAACAGCATTTTGTTTTCTTTTGCCAAAAAGAAGACGAAAATAAAGAATTCAGATGAACACAGTAAACAGCTGAAGTGCAGTGGGAGGCTCAAAGCAAATAAACATCTCAGGAAAGGAGACAGAGTAAGTTTTTTTTTTCAACAAATACAAACTGGAAAAAAAACTAACAAGGATAGTTTGCGTCTTGATCTCTTGACCTGGATTCTTTGTGGAAACGTTTGATTTGTTGTGGAGTCAGTAAACAGCAGAGACTGACTCATATTTATAGCTCGTTTTTTTTTTTTCATTTGTAATGAGGGAGGAACAAAATGCAAGTTGCAGTCCTAACATAAACACGTAAAACTGCTGAATATATGTATTCAAAAGAAAACCTACTGAACAATTAAACTCGTCATACAAATAACAGAGTAACTCCTCAGACTGAAGAAGTCTCTTGGAGAAGAGACTAAACATTTTCTCAATAAAGACAAACTCGTCCAGAGGCTTACTCAACCTTTTTTTTAAGATAATTTTACCTGGATTATTGAGATGCATCAGGAGAAAAACTACTCCATCTCAGGTATACTACACACCACAACTGAGAAAACCCTCTGATAAGAATCAGCTGAAGGTCTGGAAGATATGACACGACATAAAGTAGATGATGAGCTATAACCAGAGGCCTGTAGTGACACGCAGTCCAACATCCCCTAAGCTTTCTTCAGCTGAGCTGGTTTCATTACCCCACCACTGCAGATTGTGCTTGATGGTACAAAACAATTATGAGCTTGGTAAATGAATCCAGGACTCAATCGGTTCACTCAAATCTGGACTTGCGACATCTTATTGTTCCATACTTTCCTAACAGAGCACTTCACTCTCAGACTGCAGGTTTACTTGTGGTTCCTGGAGTTTCTAAAAGTAGAATGGGAGGCAGAGCTTTCAGTTATCAAGCTCCTCTCTTGTGGAACCAACTTCCAGTTTCTGTCCGTGAGGCTGACACTCTGTCTACTTTTAAGATTAGACTGAAGACTTTCCTTTTTCATAAATCCTATAGTTAGACTTAGGTTTCCTGAATTATTCCTCATTTCTGCTGCTATAGACTTAGACTGCTGGAGCACAAACTGAGCACATTTCCTCTCTCTGCTGTCTTTAGTCTCTCTTCTCTACATGTTTATTGTTATTATTTCTATCATGTTTTTTCTTTGTCTCTTCCAGAAGAAGGTGCACCTGGACCAGTCCTGGACCAGTCCTGGACCAGTTCTTCTGTGTTTGTCTGTGTCTCTTTCCTGTCCTCCAAGCAGCCGGTCGAGGCAGATGGTCTCCTGTCCTGAGCCTGGTTCTGCTGGAGGTTTCTTCCTGATTAGCAGGGAGTTTTTCCTCTCCACCGTTTGCTCAGGATGGGAGACTGTGATGAAGTGATTCAACACAATCTGCTGCTTTCTTCTTTACATTGTTCTTTTTATCTACAGTGTCCTGAGACAACGTATGTTGTGACTTGGCGCTATATATGATAAATAAACTGAACTTGAACTTATAAGCAGTGTCAAAAAATCAAGACTAAAATATCTAAAATTATTTTACACCTTATCAAAACTTTAAGAAGTATTTTATTATGCAAAAATAAGATGTCTCAGCTATTATGTAAAATAAATTTAGTTTAGAATAATAAGCAGTAGCAATGACAATAGTTACTTTTGGGAGACTGTGACGAAGCGAGATTCGGTGCAGTCTGTTGGCGTCTTTAGATTTATTATTTTTATGTACAGTGACCTGAGACAACAGTTGTGACTTGGCGCTTTATAAATAAACTGAATTGAATTGCATTTCTTGCATTTCGTTCCAGCTTAGTAAGCCATCAGAACTGTCTCTGGTTAGTGGTGAGTTGGATCCGGCTAATGAAACACACACAGGTGGTGTTTTACTTTCACTCCCTGGAGAAAGTCAATGACTTAATATGATTGGACGCCCTCAATCCTCACACATCTGGAGTGAGGTACAGGAGGGAGGCACGTGTGGAGTGGTGAATTGTAGGAATAAAAAAAATGTGTGTACTTGTTCTTACTACAAAGTGAGGACCATTTGTGCCATAGTTACTATCAAAGTGAGGTCTTTGATATAAAGTGAGGACCTCTTCAATGTCCTCACTTTGTTTTCTTTACTAGTTAGTTTTAGAGGTATGGTGTGAATTATCTTTTGGTTTAGGTTAGGGTTAGGAATAGACTAGTAATGGTTAGTTTTAGGCAAAATGACTGGGTTAGGCATAAATACAATGTCCTCAGTTTGACTCATTTATGTAGACAAAGAGTGTGCCTCTGTATTTGTGAAAGGTGAAGACAGAACAGACCACAGTTGGGAATTTTTTCCCCATTTTTAAGTTTTTTTCTTCACTTTTTCTTGGATTGTTGCTTCAAAAAAAGAGTATCCAAGTGTTCAGAGCTAAAAAGAAATGAGTTACCAATAGGGATATATCCAAATAACTCAATTTATAAAATTCAACATTAATAAAAAAATCATGACTAATTTTATTATATCTGAAAAGCTCACCTTTCTTCTGTCATAAGAAAGAATTGTACTCAGGATTTGTACATTTTTTGTATCACTAAAACGTAAACTGAGCCACAAAAAGCAAGCTAAGCATCAGGAGAGTGAATCCTGAGAACCAAGATAAAAACCACGGTTCTGGGTAAAAAGAGAAGAAGAAACCTTTTAGAGTACAATTTTTGTTTTATTACATCAACTTTATACACTGATTTTATGAAGTTTTTAATTTGCTCAGAACAACGGAGGACAATTAGCCACTGATTAATGTAAGCTGTCCATTTAAATACAATAATTAAATAAAACCCACATCACTCAGCAGTTCTCCATGCTGTCTCCTCCAGGCCCAACATTTTCCCTTTTTCTTTCTTGAGTTCATTATAAGTTTCATTCTGTTTCTTTTTAATCATTTTTACTGGAACAGTTGTACCACTGACGCCCTCGGCCTGCAGATAAAAACGCTGCTTGGTGATCAGCTCGCCGCAGCGACTTTACATTAACAAATACGCCCACAAAGTTCTGACCAATCACGCACGGCTCGCTGCAAACCCTCAGCAGGTGGTAAAAGGAGAAAGCTGTAGTTTTCTTCCAGCTCCCGTGTCAGCGAGACACAAGAATGAGGCTTAATATTGATTATAAACTCAATGTATGCTTAGGGGAGCATTTGCAACAATCAATCAATCAATCAATAAAATAG
>NW_013954104.1:22364-24376 GCF_001266775.1 Austrofundulus limnaeus
ATTGGTTGTTTCGGAAATGTGGTGTGTTTGAGGAAATGGGGAAAAATGGGTTTCATGGTGCAGTCACACACTTCCTGGTTACAAAACGTTCTGTAAATGTGCACATTATGGCAAAAATTATTCATCATTAAATGTGGTTTTAACATTACTTTTATAAAGTTTGAAGTCCGTGCTGTCCAATCCAGCTCACTGTTTTTTACAGAAGCCCTGTGAAAGCATCACAGCTTTGCCGATCTCAGAGTCTTAAAAAAATTCCTGTATCCACATCGTGATCCGGAACATCACCAAAATTTAAAGATGTGTTCCTTGGCCCAGTACCCACATGTGGTAAAAATGTCATGACAATCCGTCCACTTGTTTTTGAGGAATGTTGTCCACAGACAGACGGACGGACGGACGGACGGACGGAGGGACGGACAGACATACGTGACTGAAAACATTACCTCCTCGCCCTTGGCGGAAGTAATAAATAAAAACATGGACAAAAATAATTAAGTAGCTGATTTCCCCACATAAGACCTTCCGAATGTTAAGTACCTAACATTTCTGTATGAAGAGTGTTAAATTTGGTTGAGTGTTGTTCTTTGTTTTTTCCTCATTAATCTATTTTCTAAACAAAATTAGATTTTTTTTTTTAGGATTGTTAGTATGACTGTTAATAAATCATTGTTTAGTCTCTGGTTTTAGTGAAGGTGAAGAACAGGCCTGCTGGAAAGACTGACTAGTGATACAATGTCTCTCATGCTGATGGGGGCCTGAATTTGTCTGCTCCTGTCTGTTAAAAATCTTTTAGCTCCTGACCACTCTGTTAAAGACATTCAAATTAAAGACTATTATATTTAATGTCTCGAACTGGTTGAATGAATGAGATTTACAAAAAATCCATAAAACGGACAAACATTGCGTTAAAACTAAAAGCAAACTTCCATTTTGGTGTTTGGAGAAAAGATATCCTGTCTGAACAACAGACTCCTTCAGTGTCTCCATCATGCGTCACACAGCAGGATAAATGTGCTGAAATCTGGCCTGATTTTGCCCTTCTGACAATCTTAAAGACGTCCAGATTATCATGATGCTCTACAGACAATCTGAGCAGATATTCCTGCCGTGGCTGGCGAGTTAAGAGTGATGTAGTCGGCTCAGAAGGACGTCAGGACTGCTCCGACCTCAAATCAGGGATATTCAACATGTTTGAATTTTTGGCCCGATATCACAGCTGGTGTGGTGTTCCCCAAGGTTTAATGAACACACAACTGTTGAATGTGACATGTAGCCAATCAGAAACCAAGGTGACATAAACACGGAGGGGAGTCTAAAATAAAGAACACATAAAAAACTGTCATGACTCAACAGAAAGTCTGCTGGATGTTAAAAGTCATTTTGAATTGTTTTTCCTCTGGTAAAAACAGTCCACAAACGATTGTTTCTTCCTCGTCTGAAATGTTTCTTTTCAATGAACTCACGTCTCTCTGGAGGTCGTCTGAATTCTCATGAGATTTCCAGAAGTCCTGCGTGATTTCACATCTGACACGTGAATTCATAAATGAAACATCTGTCCGTGTCTCTTGCCGTGTACACCACACACCGTAGGACCAAACCTGGGACGTCCATGATTTTTTATCCTCACGTGTGGGCTCTCCCAGTCTGTGAAAATCTATTTTAAAGTCTTGTCGTGTGACGCAGGCCTTAGTCACACATGTATGGGTTTAGAAATGTTGACACAAGAACACACACCTTTGATCATCAAAGAACCACGCACAAACCCAAACATCGTCCTAAACTTTAAAAGAGACGGAAAACAAACCGGACTGAAATGGACCTGATCTATGTGCCAGCTCCTTTTAGTGCAACTTGGAAAGAAAAATAATTAATGCGACAGGAAGGCATGTCCAGTCCCTGAAATTTAGTTTTCCTTTACCGCCTGGTGAGCAGTGTGCCGACCAGGAGCAGAAGCTTTTCATCTGTGTGTGTGTGTGTGTG
This sequence comes from Austrofundulus limnaeus, assembly GCF_001266775.1. Taxonomy (NCBI): domain Eukaryota; kingdom Metazoa; phylum Chordata; class Actinopteri; order Cyprinodontiformes; family Rivulidae; genus Austrofundulus; species Austrofundulus limnaeus. Next base: position 24,345 of record NW_013954104.1, read on the forward strand.
TGTGTGTGTGTGTGTGTGTGTGTGTGTGTTAC
>NW_013954104.1:24386-27114 GCF_001266775.1 Austrofundulus limnaeus
GTGTGTGTGTGTGTGTGTGTGTGTGTGTGTGTGTGTGTGTGTGTGTTACAGAGTACTTCACATCTGGTTGCCACTGTACGTTAGTTTGGCAAAGGAGGGGTTCCCTACAAGCAGCTGTGCAAATCTTTCTGAGAATCCCGTCTCTGTGTTTGTCTGTATAAAATCTCATTGTCTCATCTCAGAAACCCTCTGAAGAGTCTACCAGCGGGGCAGGCCCAGTCGCGGGGTAACATCCCCGCTTCAACCCAAAACCACAGCGGGGACGCTCTCGTGGCACATGCCTGCTGCTTCTCAACATGGAGTTATAGGATTTAGAGGAATGGTTGGATGTACGCTGCCCCTCGAGTGCCCCTGGGCCCTCCAGGCTCAACGCTCTTCCCTCTGGCCCCTTCAAAGGGAAAAACACAGTCAGAGCTCCAGCTCATTGTTTTTCCTCTTCTCCTGCTTTAAGCTCCAAACACTGCAGTGTGTAGGTGAGAGCGTGTGAGAGGAAAACAGGTGGGACGGAATAACAAAAGAAGAACAACAGGTGAGTTTTAAACATACAGGCCTCAAATTAATACACCACAATCAAGCCACACCAAAGAACATCAGCTGTCACCACTGTCCTCTATTCTTCAGCCACGATGCAAAAATTAGTAATCTAACCAAGTCTTACAAAGTTATATCCAGCCAAAAAGTATTTTCAATCTTATTTTGAGACTGATTTACTAAACAAGAGCTGAATGTGTTAGAAAAGAAATCCTGTTTTGACTAAAAATAAGTATAATAATCTGCCAATGGGGTGAGACAACTGCACTTGGTAAGAATTTTGAAATGACTTAATAGCCTAAATGTCACGGTCATTAAAGACGTATTTCTGGTAAAATTCTTGCCACGCTCCTCCCTTCCACTCCCTGCTTACTGCCTATGTTTTTAGCGTTAACTGCTAGTACTAGTCCGTGAAAAAGTCACAAAATTCAAATCATCTGTGATCTACTGGTATAAAACATGAGTTCTGTTGTGTGTCGTTGTGTCCACTAACCAGCAGGTACGATCCAGCAGTTAGTTTTTATCCTTTTTCCTTTAGATGAGGAGGTGACAGCAGTGGATCATAGCATTACAGGGAAAACTTATCTTTAAAACGGGTTATCTTTAAATCTTTAAAAGCTCACGCTTGTGTTTGTAATCAGCATTTCTAACCTGAGGATATTCAAGAGTCAGCATCAGAAATGAGAAGACGGAGGTTACAAAAGAGAAATGTACATTTATCCCCTTTTACTGCCAAGACGAGAGAGGAAAGACCTCCTCACAGCTAGCAGGAAGCTAACACAGCAGCCGGTACAAAGGTAGGTGTGTGCGTTTGTGTTTGTGTTATATGAAATGTTTTTATGCGACTTTGTCATGAGTTTTATGCAAAAGTAAAACCTTGTTAGAGTGTATGTTACAGTGTAGACTAAAGCCAAGTGACGAGCCCCCCCCTCCTCCCCCCGAGCACCGAATGATCCAAACCATACAAGTAGCCCATCAGTTTAAAGCCCAGACTCTGCTCTTTCCAACAATATAAGTGTCACAGCTCTACGTGAAACAAGCAGCCAATGAATAGCGAAAAAAGGCTAAATTCTGGAACCATAAACAGGAACGTCTTTCCTTTGTTTTTATGTCTTTAATCCACTTTGGAGTGATTTTTTTCCACTTGTCTGGACCTGTATGTCTCCTGTGTTAATGTTGGTACATGTAATATGATAATTCTGTACTGTGGAGATCATCAAGAGTCGTTGTCGAGTGAAAAAATCTTTTGCTAACACTGTTGACCGTGAACCGGAAGTGTTGGGAGTGGCATATAGGCTATTTGACTCAAATTTTCCTCATTTATAGATGAATGGTAAGAAGTAAGACTGTAACAAAATGAGCTTAATTCATAAAGATACATTGTAGGACATAATTCTTCTGCACGAACTGAAGACTTCCAGTCAGAAAGAACATTGTTCAAAGTGTCTATTTTAGGACAAACTACAATGTTACCTCCATCTAACCAAGCATTTCTGGATCTATCCTCCTGAATTTGACTTTTATTTGGGTTTTCAGTTTGTCCTTTTTTTGATTTGAGATGTTTTTCCTTAAACTGTGCCCTGTTTTACTTCTGTTTTTCATTTGTCTTGTTTCACACACATTTTCAATACAAATAAAAGTAAATAATGTAGATAAAGTGTGTCTTGGACATGGGTTTTTTTTCTGAGTGGAATTTGCATGTTCTCTAAATATAAGTGAGTGAGTGAGTGAGTGAGTGAGTGAGTGAGTGAGTGAGTGAGTGAGTGAGTGAGGAGTGAGTGAGTGAGTGAGGAGTGAGTGAGGAGTGAGTGAGTGAGGAGTGAGTGAGTGAGTGAGTGAGTGAGTGAGTGAGTGAGGAGTGAGTGAGTGAATGAGGAGTGAGTGAGGAGTGAGTGAGTGAGGAGTGAGTGAGTGAGTGAGTGAGTGAGTGAGTGAGTGAGGAGTGAGTGAGTGAATGAGGAGTGAGTGAGGAGTGAGTGAGTGAGGAGTGAGTGAGTGAGTGAGTGAGTGAGTGAGTGAGTGAGGAGTGAGTGAGTGAATGAGTGAATGAGTGAGTGAGTGAGTGAGGAGTGAGGAGTGAGTGAGTGAGTGAGTGAGTGAATGAGTGAATGAGTGAGTGAGTGAGTGAGGAGTGAGTGAGGAGTGAGTAAGTGAGTGAGTGAGTGAGTGAGTGAGTGAGTGAGTGAGTGAGTGAGTG
>NW_013954104.1:34758-36010 GCF_001266775.1 Austrofundulus limnaeus
CGTATAAGTAAGTAAGTAAGTAAGTAAGTAAGTAAGTAAGTAAGTAAGTAAGTAAGTAAGTAAGTACGTATAAGTAATTAAGTATTTAAGTAAGTAATTAAGTAAGTATGTATAAGTAAGTATGTATAAGTAAGTAAGTAAGTAAGTAAGTAAGTAAGTAAGTAAGTAAGTAAGTAAGTAAGTAATTAAGGAAGGAAGGAAGGAAGGAAGGAAGGAAGGAAGGAAGGAAGGAAGGAAGTAGTAAAGTTCTTTGTGTTTGTGTGTGTTTTCCACAGGTACTCTGATTTTCTCCCACAGTCAGACATGTACAGTACTTCAGGCTGCCTACAGACTCAGGTCAGGTCAATGTACTTTGTCTGATTAAATAAAAGTTGTGCAAAAGTTTAACAAATTTTCACTCAAGACATTCACAGAGTTGTCATGAGCACTTTGAACCTGTCTAAAACTCCTCTCAGTTTAATTTCAGTAAATTCCACGGCTCTAAAGCTGTTCTGACAGCAAGGGAGCTCTTCAAGACTGAAAAAACAGAGGCTACATCCCTGAATATCCAGCTCTAATAATCACACTGATGATAAATAATAATTAATGAAAAACTAGTCCTAATCAGCCAACTACATATCTAAAGTGTAGTCCAGTAGGGCAAAGTGTAGAGGCAGCTGTCAAAGGGAGCTGAAGAGGATACAACGTGGGCCACAAAATCAGGCACAGCAAGGTTCTACCTACGTTCAGCAAACCTACTGTTGTTGAGAAATAATTAACAGTACTTCTATATATTTTTATTCATTTCCTAACAAAACCTAATCAAAATGATAAACTTTTGAAAGATTCGTCTTCATTTTATACAATGACAAAATAGCTTAATACCCATTTGGAAATAAATTCATTATGACTTGATTTTATGTCAAAGACAGACGGTTTTCTGTTTGCAAACGTCACTCAGCCCTTTGTGATCGGCCTGTGTCTGGATGTGTATTTTACTCAGAAATCTCCACAAATGCCTGAAGGATGAACACAGGGATGACCTCAAAAACAACAAACATAATTTACTGCAACTCATGTTTTGGTTGTTTAAACACCTAAAAGCTGCAGGGGAGTTTTCTATTTCTGTCTGCGCTGTTCTGGGAATAGAAACAATACCAGTCATAACAAGGACACACTCACAAGATGACTGATAAGATGCCAATTAGATGAGTTCACTCTGGGGAAAGTGTGTGTGTGTGTGTGTGTGTGTGTGTGTGTGTGTGTGTGTGTG
>NW_013954104.1:38430-39944 GCF_001266775.1 Austrofundulus limnaeus
GGATATAGCTCGCTAGCAGCCTCGCACCGAGGACCTATCCACATCATCATTTACCCAGAATGCTTTGTGTGGAAATAAAATGGCTCTGTCCGTGTAATATATTTTTAAACTTTTAGTTTAAAAATGATAAAAACTAAACAACCTACAGTATTTTTACAGTCTTTATTTTACCTTTAAAATATATGTTTATCAAATAAAGTCTAATGTTACAACTAGTCGGGGATCCCTTTAAATTCTGCTTTTATTTACATAAAGAAGCTAACTCAAAACTAAAAGTGGAAAAGCTCCTCCACTTCTCCATCAGGCATGTCTACTTGCCTCTTTTCTCTCACTTTCTTTTGGTTCCTTCATTCTCCTCTAATATTTTCAACCATACATCTGTTTTATGCAGCGCTGGGATGTAAATCTGAGCCCTGCAAATGTGGGCAACAATTTCCTCCAACAAACAGGTCCAGTGAGCTAAAAAGAGAGGTCTTTGTCTTAGTGTGCTCTGCCACAGAGTCCTTTTCAAATTTAATTTATACTTTTTCTCAATATTGTAAATAGGCCTATGACGTTAGGGTCATTTCAGTTCGAGGAAACCTCCACTGTGAAAGGTGAGTGAGTGAAGTGACCTCAGCGGGACATGACATCAGCGTCAGAATGGGAAGAGATGACTCGTCCTGATGAGGTGACCACCCACCTGACATCACACATGACAAACCTTCCTCGGCTGAATGAGCGTGGCCAGCTCACTAACTTGGCAGCTGTGTCCTCACACCTCATGCCAAGGAGGTGTCCAAACTCTCATCGCAACAAAAGAGACAAGAGGGTGCTTAATCAACCTCATTTACACCTGCCAGAGAAGCAGTGATGGACCACAGAACGCCTGCCAAGAAACAGACTGATATGTTTCTAAAGAAGAGCGTGGAACTCTTTAAATGTCAGGCCATTGTTGGTCATGTTGGATGTTTCATCTGCGCTGGGCCTAACGATGAATATTCATAGCTGGATGTGAACGACGGGAAGTTTCTCTGTGCTCATCTGTTTAAGAGTTTGTAACAATAAACCCAGTGTGAAAGACAAATATCCTAACATAAACCTTTCTGGCATAAATAACTGATAAATTATTAACGACCTTTGAAAAAAGTAATGTAGTCCACCACCACTTAAACTAAGAAATGATGAGGTTTAGTTAAACCTTGAAAATGAAATCGTGCATGCTCAGAGTTTCAAGAAAACCTGTCTAGTGATTCATGAAATATTTTGCTAACAGAGTGGATAACAGTGGTTCTGATAAAGAAGAACAAATCTCGTGCTAACAGTTGTTGTTTGAAATATACAGTAAATTAGGGAATAATCCCAACCACTAACACACCCAATTTCAGCTTAAAATTTTACGATGGAGTTATTGTTTCTTTGCACTGCAAAAACTGTCCATCTTACCAAGTTTTAAAACCTTATATCAGCCAAAAAGTCTTTTTGATCTTGTTTTCAGACTGATTTACTAAACAAGAACTGATTGTGTAAGAATA
>NW_013954104.1:41599-42829 GCF_001266775.1 Austrofundulus limnaeus
CTGTATATACTGTATACCTTTCAGAGATAGAAAAATTAAATTTTAACATTTACTGTTTGGATGTTTCTTTTTGTTTAATGTTCCATCACACACACACAGAAACTTCTTAACATTTTGTGAACTTTACCCAAAACTGTTGTCAGTCTCCTTGTTCAATGTGTGTTTATGTACTGGACATCTGACTTACCGGATACTGTATTTTCAGAGGATTCAAATTTACTAACAAATCTAAACCATTTTTTTAAATGTTTAAAAAAATACTACATAAACAAATATAAATAAATATGTAAAATATATCGACGAGCAGAGTTATGAACTTTTGCACTTTAAGAAAACAAAAAGCAAAAGAATCACAAGTAAAAATTCTGTATCGTTCAACTGTGCAACATGGATTGTTTAACATGACGCACAAAGAAAACCGATGTGCACAGTCTGTACACAAAAAACAAATCCTCTTTTCAAACACATCAGGCCCTTTCTACAAGGAGGCTCTCTGCATGTAAATATCTTTTTATGCAGCATATCTAAGACCATTATTACAGCTCCTTTGTGTCTGTGCCCTTCACCCCTCCATCCTGCAGAATTATGATAAAGACATTACCAGGCACCATGACACAGTCCGACCACTGACACATGTGTAGGAGCATTGTCCTGCTGCTCCCCTCAAAGCTAGCCTGTGGTGAGGTGGAGAAGAGCCCTGCTCATTCAGCACAGGGGGGGTCGTCTTCTGCTCCTGCGTTTTCATGCTTTCACTTTTCATTAAACCTACAAAGGAGAACTGCAAAGGTCCCTCAGAGATCGGGCACTGGAAATTTTGCTACTTTAAACCATAATGATATGCGCCTCTGCCTCCCAAACGTACTCAAGGGGGGCTCTTTGGCTGCCGTGTAATAAGTCCTGGCGTGCTAACCTTGTAATTGGCCGTAATTAAAAGGAGGCAGAAGGAGACGAGGATCTTCCTCTCAGCTTCAGCTGCCAGGCAGCAGGAAGTAGTAAAGACACGCTGTCTGTTCCTTTACTAGGTGGCACTCGGTCTTTTCTCTTTGAGCCTCTTTTCTCCCTTTCTTCTTGTCACTCAGAAACTTTGTGAGGACTATTTTTCCTCTTCTTGGGACCGCTGCAGACTGTAGGGGATGAGCTGAAGTGTGTAAAGTGTATCCTTCTTTATCCTTAAATCCTCACTATCCTTGATGTACTGTGTGTGTGTGTGTGTGTGTGTGTGTGTGTGTG
>NW_013954104.1:48214-49472 GCF_001266775.1 Austrofundulus limnaeus
GTGGCTGGGGAGAGGGAGGTCTGGGCCTCCCTTCTGAAGCTGCTGCCCCCGCGACCCGACCCCGGATAGGCGGAAGAAAATGGATGGATGGGTAAACGGCTTTATAAAAGTTGAATATTTAATGTCAAATGTACATGAATCAGCATTGACTCCTTAACTTTGATTCAATCCTCCATCCCAGGGGTGTCAAACTCATTTTCACCGAGGGCCACATAAGCGTTATGGTGGCCCTCGAAGGGCCACTTGTGATGAACTTTGATGTTTCATGTTTAACTTTGACGAAACAAAGTTTTAACACGTCCTCTTTTAAACACTGATAAGAACTAAGTGTATGATTGACTAAATCTGTAATAAATACAGAAATATTATTAAAAGTAAAACTAATAAAGTTTTACTCACTGATGAGTTTCTAGTGAGTAGCTGCATAATGGCAGATTTAGTTTTTGTTTGATGCTGACTTTAAAGCAGCTTATTTTCAGACATTAAAACTATGCTATCCAACTAAATTGCTCAGTTACTTCAAGCCAACAGCTCAGGGACAGGAATTTTTTTAACTTATTTTTATTTCATTTATTTTTATTAAATTAATTTTGTTGCATTTAACCATAAATTTAAATTTCACCATTGATATAAGAAACAAATTTCATGTTTGAAGCCAGCAGTGTTTTTCATATCTGGCTTTATTTTTGCATGGTAGAGCTTTAACTTGTAGATGTAGAGGTGAACTGTGTTCACTGACAATGTTTTTTCTGAGGTCTACCTGAGCCCATGGCCCTGTCCCAGTGCTCAGAGCCGCCCTACGCCCCTCTGTGAAGTGTGGATTCAGTCGAAGTGCACATAAGTGTTGGAGTGTGCAGGTTACAAGTGTGCAAAAAATTGAGAATTGGGACAGTACGGATTACATCATCAAACACCGAGAGCTACCAGTCGCTGTTAGGCCAAATTTCATATACATAAAAGCAAATGTTTAAAGAAAGAAACAAATTTTATCTCCTTCGTGATTGAGTTTACACAATATATGCAATCTATTCACTTCTCTACTAATCAAAGGGCAAAATTTTTTTTAAATGTATTGTTCACTTTTTGGAATTCCTGATTTAACTTTGTCATGGCTGTTCGTTTTTTGTGGTGTAATCGTTTTACAGCAGGTAAAATAAGTATTGAACACGTCAACAATTTTCTCAGTAAATATATTACTAGAGGTGCTAATGACATGAAATTTTCACCAGATGTTGGTAACAACCCAAGTGATCCATAC
>NW_013954104.1:52202-53615 GCF_001266775.1 Austrofundulus limnaeus
GTGAGCCGCCTATGTTCCATCAGAATCTTATCTTGGATAAAGTGTTAACTTAATAACAACTTGTTGTCAATAAATGAACCTTAAGTAATGCAAGTTAGGACAATGTGCAGAATTCAGTTCCCACCCCATGCAGTTCAAAATCACTAAAAACAAAAACCACAGCGCCCATGAGGCATGAACAGAAAATGTATGGATTACTGGCATGAGCTGGCTCGTGCAAGGAAGAGAAGAACACAAAAAACAAAAGTTTAACAAAAAATAACATGTTATCATGGTGTATATTATTGGCTGCTTTCCGCTGACGTGTCAGCCACAAGCCGACAGAGTTTCCTGATTGACTTCTGTTTGTTTGTCGCTCAGAATTAAATCATTATTGACGACCATACACTCAGACTTTCTGTGCATTATTCCAACGTGTTTCTGCATTCTTGGTAAATCATGCGACGACACTTCATATAGCCTTGATCTGAAGTCGAGTGAAAACCTACAACACAGATGTCTTTTACATGTTCAATTACTTCTTCAAAGTGAAATTTTCTAGACACATCTTTAATTTATAGAAATGCTGCTTTTGACAAAGGCCTCATGTCTAAATCATGAAGCAGTCCAGGCTCCGGGCATGGCGTTGGTATCTGAGCCTCAGCTAGCATCTGCCTAAGCACACTGTTGACAGACGGGAGCGTGTTGATGGGGCAGAGCTGAGCTTTTGTCACCTGAGCGTCACTCACTGTAACCTAAGACAAGACAGCTGCTTGACTCACCATCGAGCTGAAAAGAATCACCAGCGAGGCAGAGATGCAGGAGGAGGGGGAGGACCGGGGGGGAGGGGGATGTGAAGCAGGAGGTGGGGGGTGACAAGTTCATTTGGGTGCCAAGTTCATACGTGTGATTCACACTGAATCAGTGTTGCATAAAGTACCACAAAGTGATACTTGAGTAAAAGTACAAGTATCTTACCAAAAAATTACTTTGGTAAAAGTTAAAGTCTTCTTTAAGAATATTACTTGAGTAAAAGTCTTAAAGTATCTGATATTTTTTGTACTTAAGTTTTAAAAGTCAAAGTATAGATAAAAAAAGAGCAGTTAGATTTTCTGTAAGGACATTTATTAGGAGGTGACCTCCCCAAAAACTGCAGAAATGACTGTTGTATTAAAAGAATGAATGGATGTTAAATTTAGGATTAGGGCTGCCACGATTAATCGACGACTAATCGATTATTAAAATAATTGATGACTAATTTAATAATCTAATCATTTTCTCTTTTTTGTTCTTTACTTTCTTTTTCTCTCCAAACTGCTTTGACACCTTCCACTGCCACGTCTGCCTTTCTGTCCTTGACACACATGCACAGTAGTGGTAACTGGGGTAGGCCGTGGACGTCACAAGACATTATACAGACAGGCTCTGGTATCA
>NW_013954104.1:54630-59373 GCF_001266775.1 Austrofundulus limnaeus
GTTTATATGGATAGTTTTTATTTTTTACAACAATAAGCTGCAATGAAAACAAGCAAAATGAAATAAAAGTAACAACTTTCTACTTTGTGCCTTTTAAAAAATGTAGTGAGTAGAAAGTACAGATAATTGTGTGAAAATGTAAGAAGTAGAAGTAAAAAGTAGGCTGAAAAATAATTACTCAAAAGATACACAAAAATTCTACTTAAGTACAGTAAAGACGTATTTGTACTTAGTTACTTTACAACTCTGCACTGTACGGTAGTTCAAATTTGGAAGAAAAAATAATTTAATGTTTAAAAATAAGTTAGTGACTAGATTGAAGCATAAAAATAGCAAAGAATAAAATCTAAATGAGCTGAAACCCAACCTGTCAATCTTGGAAGAACCTAAAACAGTCCTGGTTTTATTTCTGTATAAACCTACTGAACTTTGTTGTGAACTTCAGTTTTGTCTTTTATGCTGTCAAAAGATGAAAAAAAAAAACGAGTCGGGGTCAGGCGTGGCTCAGTGGTGGCCCATATATTTCCTCAGGCTCTCCCTGCGGTCCTCAGAGCCTAAAACACACACAGACAGACAGTGGGAGGATTCAGACCATGACCTTTCACCCCAGCTGAGCTCCCTCAGGGTTAACAGAGGCCAAGTTACCATCTCTGCAGAGGCCAGCACCTGGATGACTGGACCCTATATACACAAATGTGTCGATGTGTGTGTGTGTGCGTGTGAACAGGCTTGCAGGGGAGGGGGAGGGTCTCTGAAGAAATGAATTAGCCACTTAGTCGAGTCACCCGCCCCCTCACTTACAGATAGCTTCAGCTAGACCCAAGGGTCAACTCTCACCCTGTCTCGCATTTCTTTCTTCTTCTTCTTTTTTTTTTTACTCCCTACACCTCTATTATCAGACCTAAACAAGAGCAGCTAGTTCAGAAACTGCTGAATTCATAACAAATTAATAACACAATATGTGGTTTAAATAGAAATATAAACCATGAATTTGGCCCATGTTTCTTTAAATTCATAAAATTCACTCAGCTGATTAAAAAGCATATTTTAAGCAATCATTTTTGATAATGGTACAAAATAATGGATTGCATTTTATGTGATAAATTGTGCCTTTGTTAGTGGGCTCAGAAATAGACCTGAATCCATCAGTTATTATTGTTTATCTGAGGAGCAGCTGTGATTATGAGTTTAAAGGGATCCACGATTAGTTGTAACATTAGACTTTATTTGATAAACATTTATTTTAACTGTAAAATAAAGACTGTAAAAATACTGTAGGATGTTTTGTTTTGTACATTTTTAAAAATATATTTTGACACGGAAGGGGCCATTTTATTTCCACACAAAGCATTCTGGGTAAATGATGACGTGGATAGGTCCTCGGTGCGAGGCTGCTAGCGAGCTATATCCACCCTGAAGGTTAATCTTGGACAATATCTGATGATCGACTCTTTTAAATGAAACCAGAGAGCGTTGACAGAGAGGAGAAGGTAGAAATGACTCAGCCTGGAACTGAAAATATGGATGGAGGACAACAGAGCTGCTTCATGGAAGAACAACCTCAGCTGTTAGCCTTTGTGCTAGCACTGACGCTATATTGCCTGTATGTATTAGCTCGGTGCTAGTGCGGCAAACAAGCTAAACTGAGGTCCTCCATCCATATTTTCAGTTCCAGGCTGAGTCATTTCTACCTTCTCCTCTCTGTCAACGCTCTCTGGTTTCATTTAAAAGAGTCGATCATCAGATATTGTCCAAGATTAACCTTCAGGGTGGATATAGCTCGCTAGCAGCCTCGCACCGAGGACCTATCCACGTCATCATTTACCCAGGATTCTTTGTGTGTAAATAAAATGGCCCCGTCCGTGTTAAAATAAATTTTTAAACTTTTAGTTTAAAAGTTATAAAAACTAAACATCCTACAGTATTTTAAAAGTCTTTATTTTACAGTTAAAATATATGTTTATTAAATAAAGTCTAATGTTACAACTAATCAGAGATCCCTTAACTCCTTATGAAACCAGTAAACAGAGTGGGTTGGCATTCTGTCAAAAAAATCTTTCAAAGTCAATTCAGACATAAAATCTTTTAAGCCTTCCATGTTTCCTGAAAACAAAGTGGCCTCCAGGTCGCACACAATGGTGTGATAAGTTGGATAATACACATTATATAACTCCTTCCTTAAGGCATGTAATTATTAATGCTCAAAAAACTTCCTGTTTTTAAGGTTGTTGTAGAAAGAGACTATGTAAAAAGCAAAAAAAAGTATCTTTCGTACCATTTGTCAGTTATTAATAAAACGTGTGCTAAAAAGCTGTTAAGAGGAATCCCATTTAAACATTTGAACAATCAGGTGCTTCTAAAGCAGCCACATATCAACACAGGCTGACATGAAAATACACTGAGACACAACCATTATCTGCAGAGAGAAACTGGAAACGAACACCTCCACTGACACGCCTGAGGGCAGAGATGAGTGAAAATATACTGGTGTGGGTGAGAGGGACAGAGAGCAGGTGATTTGTGAGTAGACTGAGTTGGGTTATTATGTTTGACATCTGGCTGTAAGAGAATCTGCAGAAGTTAGAGGCCCACAGGCACGAGCCGCTGACAGCCCCCCGCTCCACAACATCTTTATCTGAAAAGGCATTAAACCATTTGTGCCCGCATAAATATCTGACAAACACTTAAAAACCCAGCAAATGTATCCACATAAAAAATAAATCACTTTAAATCATGTCAAATGCAAATAAACAACATTCCTTCATAGACATTACACACTATAGGATTTATGATTGTATTTTCAACATGATATCATAAATCTACACTTACGGATGAAAAGTAAAACATCCAGTTAGAATGGACAAAATAGATAGAAACTGAATCTGTAGATATGGGGAAACATATAGAGGCAAGCGCTCAGCCTAAAGAGCTCGACACACGGGAGGCGACGTCGCTCTCTCTCCATTCATTTCCTATGGAGCCTGTGAGGTGAGGCGACAATCACTCACCCTCCTCCAGCTAAGCGACCGGCGAAATTAGTGCATGTGAAATTTCGCGCTCGTACACGTACACGTGCACACGCGAGCATGCGACGCGACATATGAAAGTTGAAAAATGTTCAACTTTTGTCGCTGTCGCTTAGCGTACAACCAATCAGCGAGGGTTTCATTGACTGACCAATGAGAGGAGAGTATGCTACACACTGCAGTTAGCTAACACTTTCACCAAGTGATTACTAAAAAGCTTTGTGGGAATTTATTGGCACCAGGGTGAAGTTTATGGTAAGTTTTTCCTCATAAAACTGTATCTTGATGTGTGTTTGTTTTTCAATATCATTAGCATCGCAAGATTTGTTTAGTTTACACGTCCGTAATGCACACCCCACTTCAGAGTCAAGAACCAATCAAATTTCGTGAAGACAAGCGACCTGAGAGCGCGAATCGCAACGCTGCGATCGCTATCGCGTCCCGTGTGTCGGGTTTCACCCTGACTGAGATGACAGCCGTTAATCGCTGTAGTTTGTCGCTGCCCGTGTGTCAAGCCCTTAACTCTACCACGACCCGGGTTGTGTTTGCATTGAGAGAGTGCTGCCTCGATGTGGGCGGGGTCATTGTATTAAACATGCATAAATCTTATTTTGCTTTATTTGTAATACAACAATAATGTACTACACCAAACATAAAGAAAAGTAATAAATTTTGCACTGGTTAAACCCAGCAGTACGACAGTCAAGAGGGAAAGGCAATAGAAAACAGTAAGCTAATGGTAGCTAATGTTAGCATGTTGCTGTTTGGTTGCTTGCTACTGTTATGTAGGTAAACTTGTGTGAAAAAAACATTAGTTGCTGCAAATGATTCATATAAATTTACTCTTATCTGTGTGATCTAACCCCCTAAACTGGGGGGTTGCTATCTGTCCCATACTAGCAGGGACATTCTGTTTTTTCAGCCAAACTGAAGTGTCCTGTGTGGGAGGCTCTTTCTCCTGTATTCTGAGTGCAGCCTGCAAGCTGAGCCATTATATTATGGCAAGCAATAAGACATTCGTCTAGCACAGTGGTTCCCAAAGTTGGGGTCGGGACCCACAATGGGGTCCCATAACATCAAGTTGAGGTCCCGAAAATGTTTTCTGGATTAAAGGAGACCTATTATGCAAAATTCACTTTTTAAAGGTTTTTTTACTCAACTTTGGGTATGTACTTCTTTAAAAAAACAGTCCCAGGACAGAAAAATGCACCCAGGGGCATATTTACTGTAAGTAAATGTATTTTTAATATATATCAATGACAAGTTTTATACTTACGTTATTTTGTGATGACACAAGCCGTACGACAACCCACCGGAACCTGCATTCAGCCCCTTATAGCAACCCCCAGGAGAAAAACCACCTCCTCAGTATAAAAAGCCGTCACCGTGTTGTTGTGTAATGCTCAGGTCATTTCACAACAAGCCTCCAATAGGGCAATGGGTAGAGTGTTGGACCAGAGAGCAGGAGACCAGGGTTTGAAACTGGCACAGACACAATTTAATAATTTATTTATTTTCGTTCGTTATGAACAGTTTTCTCATGTACCTCTATTGTTTAGCTTATTAAAGCCTATTTGTTTGAGTTTCTGAGGTATTTTGACCACTGCTGCTCCCTGCTCTGGTAACAGCATGCAGAGTGAGCGCAAAGCAGAGGAGGAGGAGAAAAAAAGAAGCTGTGACCACGACTCTGCCTCTGGGTCTCATATGGTTGTACAAC
>NW_013954104.1:60463-62137 GCF_001266775.1 Austrofundulus limnaeus
CACACACACACACACACACACACCCTGGGTGAAGGAGACTCATGCCATAAACATGACAGAGTGCTATAACTGGAGATTTCATTGTGTGGCTTTGTGGCATTCAATTTCCAGCCCCTTCCACTGCCTCAGAGCAGTACGTCTATGCAACTGGATCTGTCAACCCAGTCCATCAGATAGCCACTGTGACTGTGCCTACCTGTCAGTGCTGTGTGGCTGTCATCCAGCCAGTCAGGCAGCCATTGCTTGGCCACCGCCTCTGCCTTATCAGGATAATGAGTTGCATTTAGGTTCATTATGAGTTGACCCCAGAGGACTTTCTCTGCTGCTAAGCAGGGGCCATGTGCCAGTGATGGACAAGCCAGTAGGGAATATGATACAGAGCTGGTCTGTCCCACAATATCAGGACTGCTGGGGATGGAAATAAAGACAGGCTGCATGTGGAGAGTATTCATCAGGACAGTGATCATATGAAATACAGTTAAAAAGTAGGTTAACAGTTTCACATGCTTGTAGTAATTACATTTCTCAATAAAAACAAGCAAAAATGTGCTTAGATGTCTGGCTGTGTTTTCAAGTCTTCTCAATATAAATATATTTGATAAGAATTTTCAGTCCAACAGCAGAGTCACAGTTTCAAAGGATGAAATATGAGTCTGACCACAGATTTTTCATTATACAGTAATGAAATTGTTTTTAGAGAAACTTATAAAGTCACAGTGAAGCTCAATGTTGGTGTTTTGACTCTCATTTTATTCTTTTAGATATCTTACTTTGCAGGAGCAGCTGTGGCAGAGTGGTTAGGGGAGTCGTCCTATAACTGGTAGGTTACCCGTTAGATCCCCTGTTCCAGCAATCCCAGTTATTGTATCCTTGGGTAAGACACCTGCCTTGCCTGTGTCTGGTGGTCAGAGGGTCCGGTGGCACCAGTGCATGGCAGCCCCGCTTCTGTCAGTGTGCCCCAGGGCAGCTGTGGCTACAACGTAGCTTCCCACCATGTATGTGTGTGAAGTGTAAAGTGCTTTGGTTCGATATACTTGATAAAGTGCTATATAAGTTCAGTCAATTTATCAAATTAAAAAAAGTATTATTGTTTCAACTCATAGTTAGTAGAAAAAATATATTTTTGACTTTACTGTGACTTTTATCACTCGATTCATCTGCTTCATGCTTGTTCATTGCAGATTTGAAGAGATTTCCACGGGCAAAAAATGGTACCTACTTTTGAAATTTACAGAAAGAAAAAAAAACTTGGCAAAAACTTAAATTAATAAAAATTCGAATCTAGACTGTTTTCATCTAGTTTCCCTCTCGACTGTTTGATGCGAATAAACGAGGCTACGCAACAAGTGATTACGTCAGACGAGGCTACGCAACGCGTGATTACGTCAGACGAGGCTACGCAAGGCGTGATTACGTCAGACGAGGCTACGCAACGCGTGATTACGTCAGACGAGGCTACGCAACGTGTGATTATGTCAGACGAGGCTACGCAACGAGTGATTACGTCAGACGAGGCTACGCAACGAGTGATTATGTCAGACGAGGCTACACAACGAGTGATTACGTCAGACGAGGCTACGCAACGAGTGATTACGTCAGACGAGGCTATGCAACGAGTGATTATGTCAGACGAGGCTACACAACGAGTGATTACGTCAGACGAGGCTACGCAAC
>NW_013954104.1:63137-66339 GCF_001266775.1 Austrofundulus limnaeus
AAAAAAAAAAAAAAAAACAACCCACCAGCAAGACTGAAAAAACCAATAAAGCCTTGCCAACAGTGATGCACCCTCATTATCATCATCACAGAAGATAATTAGTAAAAGACGGTGAAAATAATGTAGCCATCCATCAGAACAAAGACCGCAGGGAAGACACAACTGGTGACAGGAAGAAGGGGAGGTAAAATGGCGGGAGTCAGCAGAATAAGGTCCATGGGAACGCTGAGTCAGAGATAGTCATGCTGTAAGTGGAGCAACTACCCAGCAGCACACATGCATGCTCATAATTATGAAGATAAAGATAAACAAGCGTATTGATTTGATGTGAACAAATTAAACAGCTAAACACACTGGTTCACTAGAACCCCAATCACTAATCTAAATACAACTAAAAGCTATAGTTTCATATTATGATTTAGTTATTATTATGATTCATCCAGATGTCTGAAACTTTTATGTTCAAGTTTAATGTTCAACACACACAAAAATAATTAAAGTGGA
This sequence comes from Austrofundulus limnaeus, assembly GCF_001266775.1. Classification (NCBI taxonomy): domain Eukaryota; kingdom Metazoa; phylum Chordata; class Actinopteri; order Cyprinodontiformes; family Rivulidae; genus Austrofundulus; species Austrofundulus limnaeus. Next base: position 63,642 of record NW_013954104.1, read on the forward strand.
GTGGGGGGGGGGGTACTGTGCAAAATTAACTTTAAAGCTTTATATCATGTTATAATGTAATTCCTTCATCAAAAACATACTCAGAGTGTTGCTTTGACTCATTCCTGCATGTCTGAGAAATCACACAAAGCTCCTCCCTGGAGCTCGGTCTGCAGCAGAGCTCCCACCCCACAGAGCACCCCCTCCCCCAAAGCATTTGTTGTCAAGACGTGCTGAAGTGGGAGCGTCTGAAATGGTAGAATATTTCTTTATGTATCAAAGGGATCCCCGATTAGTTGTTAGATTAGACTTTATTTGATAAACATTTATTTTAACTGTAAAATAAAGACTAAAAATACTGTAGGCTGTTTAGTTTTGTAAATTTTTAAAAATACATTTTAACACGGATGGAGCCCTTTTATATACACACAAAGCATTCTGGGTAAATGATGACGTGGATAGGTCCTCGGTGCGAGGCTGCTAGTGAGCTATATCCACCCTGAAGGTTAATCTTGGACAATATCTGATGATCGACTCTTTTAAATGAAACCAGAGAGCGTTGACAGAGAGGAGAAGGTAGAAATGACTCAGCCTGGAACTGAAAATATGGATGGAGGACAACAGAGCTGCTTCATGGAGGAACAACCTCAGCTTAGTCTGTTAGCCTTTGTGCTAGCGCCGACGCTATATTGCCTTATATGTATTAGCTCAGCGCTAGCGGGACAAACAAGCTAAAATGAGGTCCTCCATCCATATTTTCAGTTCCAGGCTGAGTCATTTCTACCTTCTCCTCTCTGTCAACGCTCTCTGGTTTCATTTAAAAGAGTCGATCATCAGATATTGTCCAAGATTAACCTTCAGGGTGGATATAGCTCGCTAGCAGCCTCGCACCGAGGACCTATCCACGTCATCATTTACCCAGAATGCTTTGTGTGGAAATAAAATGGCCCCGTCCGTGTAATATATTTTTAAACTTTTAGTTTAAAAATGATAAAAACTGAACATCCTACAGTATTTTTACAGTCTTTATTTTACAGTTAAAATATATGTTTATCAAATAAAGTCTAATGTTACAACTAATCAGGGATCCCTTTTAAATTTGTTTTGTTTTTAACTGAAATGAAATGAGTGAACAAAAAAGAGAGACAGGCCAATTTCAAGGCCATTAGATAAGACTGTGATGCATGAATGGCTAAAAAAGGAGAGACTATGATGCAAAGTCAAATTTACAGTATTTTTTATATATACAGTGGTTTCATGACAACTAAAGGTAACATAGTTACTTGATTATGGTATACTATTCAGTACTTATATTTAATTTCTTAAAAACAGCAAATATAACTATTTAATGGGTATAAATGTTCTATGCAGATAATGCAGCTCAAATCTAGTAACAAATTTTTTATTTTGTTTTACCACAAATGTGCAAATTTAGACATTGCAAAGAAAGACAGATATCTGCTTGTTTGTTGGTCAAAGGTCTGTCGACATGAACAGTGCTCAGCATGGCATACTTCTTGACTTTGGCTGGGAACAGTCATTATACCAGTCTTAAGTGTTTTTATGAGGTGAATTAGCGTTTCCATCAAGCTGCAATTACTGGTAAGCCCTCCTGTGAGTGCAGTAAATAGAACAAGCCAGCACTGCTCGGTACTGTGAATGTCTGGCAGAAGGGTTCTACGTATTGCAAAGCACCATATGCGTTGGTATGCAAATACAGGTAGAGTCAAGATCTATAGAAATAGGCAAAACACTCCATGCAAATATGGACCAGACTGTTAAAATAACCAAACCACGTCCCATGAGAATGTTTCTGCTTGGCATTATATTGCTGGGTGAAAAGGTTGTGTCAGAGAGTTTGAGTTGAGACAGAAAATGTTTTATTATCTGTTGGACACTCGTCACCGGTGCACACATTTAATATAACTGCTCACATTCTGCCTACTTCTGTCCAAAACCAACTCAGTTACAGGGAGTGATGTCATACATAAAATATGCCTGCAGTAGCTAAATCTATAAACTACACCTCAGTTCATAGTGATGTGTGCATCTACCAAAAAAAAAATCCATAAATCCTGCAGCTCCAGACTCTTCTCTCCTCACAATCACACTGGGATTTGTTTTCAATAAAACCTGGGGCTTTCTGTTTGATCCAAATGATCTTTCCAGGTCCAACAGGCTGATGGCTGGTCATGATAGAAGGTTGGCAACAGCTCGTAAAATAACAAGGCGCCTAAACTGATTACTGACAAACTTACTGAAATATACAGTACATCAGAACAGTACTGAAAATAACTATTACTTTAGTCAAACATATTTATTTAAATTTTACTGTGGTGAAGCTATTTTATGCACAATAAACTTTTTAAACTTTATATCATGTTATCAGGTTATTCTTTCATCGCACAGTGTTGCTTTGACTCAATAATCGTGTTTCCATCCAGTTGTAGAGTGAATTTTTATCAAACTTTTCAAAATTCACAAAAAATTAATAAAAATTCGAATCTAGACTGTTTCCGTCTAGTTTCCCTCTCGACTGTTTGATGCGAATAAACTAGGCTACGCAACGCGTGATTACGTCAGATGAGGCTACGCAACGTGTGATTATGTCAGACGAGGCTACGCAATGTGTGATTACGTCAGACGAGGCTACGCAACGCGTGATTACGTCAGACGAGGCTACGCAACGCGTGATTACGTCAGACGAGGCTACGCAACG
>NW_013954104.1:67339-69049 GCF_001266775.1 Austrofundulus limnaeus
CGCGTGATTACGTCAGATGAGACTACACAACGCATGACTACGTCAGACGAGGCTACGCAACGCGTGATTATGTCAAACGAGGCTACGCAACGCGTGATTACGTGAGACGAGACTACGCAATGCGTGATTATGTCAGACGAGGCTACGCAACGCGTGATTACGTCAGACGAGGCTACGCAACACGTGATTACGTCAGACGAGGCTACGCAACACGTGATTGCATCAGACGAGGCTACGCAATGCGTGATTATGTCAGACAAGTCTACGCAATGCGTGATTATGTCAGACAAGTCTACGCAACGCGTGATTACGTCAGACGAGGCTGCGCGACGAGTGATTACGTCATACGAGGCTACGCAATGCGTGATTATGTCAGACAAGTCTACGCAATGCGTGATTATGTCAGACAAGTCTACGCAACGCGTGATTACATCAGACAAGGCTACGCAACATGTGATTGCGTCATACGAGGCTACGCAACGCGTGATTATGTCAGACGAGGCTACGCATCACATGATAACGTTAGACGAGGCTACGCAACACGTGATTACGTCAGACATTGGCGACAAACTTTGCGGTAGTAAACAGGAAGTGAAACTTGCTAACTAGCAGAGGCTAATCATCTCGGGACATTGGAGGGATTTTTTCGTGAATGCCTTGCTATTGGGCAAGTTGTAATTATTTTATCTATTCAGCTATTACAGGCTATGTTTAACGCTGCCAGGAGACGTAGGGAAATATACGCAATGTTAAACTACACAGCGGAAAGGCACATGCAACTACACCAGGACGTGGCAGTAAAGCGGAAACAGCTGAACGTCACGTGAGGTAAATATGCGCTACATCATATTTATTCGGCAGATGTGTTTCCATCTCATGTTTTGCGCATTAACTACTTTGCGAATCATCCAAAAACCATCTCAAGTGAGTGTAAAAACTTTTTAGTGAATTGAGGATTTCTTTTTTGAATTTTGTTGTTTCCATCCAACTTTTTTTTTTTGCATTTTTAATGCGACACTTCTAACTGCGCATCAAAAAGCCTTGAAGGAAACACGGTTATTCATGCATGTTGTCTTTATGATACATGATATGTGATACAAAGCACCGCCTATTTACACAATGCTCCTCCCTGGAGCTCACACTGCAGCCTCACATGTCACAGAGTACCCCTCTCCCATAGCATTGTTGTGAAGACATGCTGTAGTGGGAGTGTCAGAAACCAGGCTCTTAAAGAGACAGACACCAATTTCAAGGCTTTTGAATAAATTATGATGCAAAGTCAAACTTATTTTTGATATATACAGCATTGTACTAACAACTAATGGTAACATTTCTCTTGTTAATTTATTTTCCCAATTTATAAAAAAATGAAACAAATGAAAGAGTTTATTTTTTGTCCAACAAATCCTTGTCATGCACTGCAAAGTCATCAATTTATACTGTTTATAAAGAAAATACATTTTAAAAAGCTCATGCTTAACCTGAATTTACAGAGAAAGCTTAGGTAATATACAGATAATTTTAAGAAAATGGGTGGATGGATCAATGGATGGATGGATGGATGGATGGATGGATGGATGGATGGATGGATGGATGGATGGATGGATGGATGGACAACAAAGGTGAAACTCTCAAAATATGATTAACAACAAATGTTGTTAATTATGTTGAGACAAATAAATTTGTTTCAGTTCTAAAACAGATTATATA
>NW_013954105.1:0-625 GCF_001266775.1 Austrofundulus limnaeus
CCTTTGCCACGCTCGTCTCGTAACCTTTGCCTTTGCCACGCTCGTCTCGTAACCTTTGCCTTTGCCACGCTCGTCTCGTAACCTTTGCCTTTGCCACGCTCGTCTCGTAACCTTTGCCTTTGACACGCTCGTCGCGTAACCTTTGCCTTTGCAACGCTCGTCGCGTAACCTTTGCCTTTGCCACGCTCGTCTCGTAACCTTTGCCACGCTCGTCTCGTAACCTTTGCCTTTGGTACGCTCATCTCGTAACCTTTGCCACGCTCGTCTCGTAACCTTTGCCTTTGCCACGCTTGTCTCGTAACCTTTGCCTTTGCCACGCTCGTCTCATAACCTTTGCCTTTGGTACGCTCGTCTCTTAACCTTTGCCACACTCGTCTCGTAACCTTTGCCTTTGCCACGCTCGTCTCGTAACCTTTGCCTTTGGCACGCTCGTCTCGTAACCTTTGCCACGCTCGTCTCGTAACCTTTGCCTTTGCCACGCTCGTCTCGTAACCTTTGCCTTTGCCAAGCTCGTCTCGTAACCTTTGCCTTTGCCACGCTCGTCTCGTAACCTTTGCCTTTGCCACGCTCGTCTCGTAACCTTTGCCTTTGCCACGCTCGTCTCGTAACCTTTGCCTTTGCCACG
>NW_013954105.1:2968-3551 GCF_001266775.1 Austrofundulus limnaeus
GTCTCGTAACCTTTGCCTTTGCCACGCTCGTCTCGTAACCTTTGCCTTTGCCACGCTCGTCTCGTAACCATTGCCTTTGGTACGCTCGTCTCGTAACCATTGCCTTTGCCACGCTCGTCTCGTAACCTTTGCCTTTAACATGCTTGTCTTATAACCTTTACCTTTAACATGCTTGTCTTAAAACCTTTATCTTTAACATGCTTGTCTTATAATCTTTACCTTTAACATGCTTATACCGTTTACCTTTAACATGCTTATACCCTTTATCTTTAACATGCTTATACCCTTTACCTTTAACATGCTTATAACCTTTACCTTTACCATGCTTATACCCTTCACCTTTACCATGCTTATACCGTTTACCTTTAACATGCTTATAACCTTTACCTTTACCATGCTTATACACTTTATCTTTAACATGCTTATACCCTTTACCTTTAACATGCTTGTCTTATAACCTTTACCTTTAACATGCTTGTCTTATAATCTTTATCTTTAACAGGCTTATAACGTTTACCTTTAACATGCTGGTCTTATAACCTTTACCTTTAAAATGTTTATAACCTTTACCTTTAACATGCTT
>NW_013954105.1:4934-5750 GCF_001266775.1 Austrofundulus limnaeus
ACACACACACACACACACACACACACACACACACACACACACACACACACACACACACACGTGTTTAATGCGAGCGCTGCAGCAGCAGCTGCAGCAGCAGCATCATGAGTCATACTTGTTAAAGAGCTGCAGCAGCTGCGTCTTGTCCTCCACCACCTCCTGACACCAGGTGTGGGCCTTGGTGCTGTAGAACAGGTAGGTGCGACGGCACAGCTGCTCCTTGAATACGGGCCAGAATGTGGGCTTTGGACCCAGAACCTCAAAGCCGTGGACCCGAGTGTCGATCCCACCCTGTGGCAGAGGGAGGAGTCAGAGCAGGAAGCAGGGAACTGAGTCGATACAGAACTGAGTCCCACCTGCTGGCATCTCTTGATCCTGATCTGGATAATGGACCAGAAGCGGGTCATGTTTTCCAGCAGAACCACCCGGCTGGCAGAGGGTGCCACATTGACCTGTAGAAGCAGAGCAGGGTGTTAACAGCAGCAGAAGCCTCCATCAGTAAGGTGCCACAGCAGATCTGGACTGACTGTGTTGAGCTCAGTGTTGATGTTGGTCGGGTCGTCTCCTCCCAGGATCAGGATCCTGGCAGGCATGTAGCTGGAGTCCTCACTGGCCACCTGGATGGCCAGTTGTCTGAGCAAACACACAGTAACAAACAAAGAGAAGAAGAGTTGAAGGTTAGATCAGATGTTAGCATTAGCTCAGTTTGTGCTCATTGTTCACAGGCTCTGAAGCTAGCTGACACCTTTGATTTCACTTTACAGAAACAGGAACGGGTCAAAAATAAGGCTTTTATTTCATTATTTTATAAAATAA
>NW_013954105.1:6750-7271 GCF_001266775.1 Austrofundulus limnaeus
GTTCTTATCAGAGTTTAAAAGAGGACGTGTTAAAACTCTGTTTGGTCAAAGTTAAGCATGAAACAAAGTTCATTACAACTGGCCCTTCAGGGCCACCATAACTCATGTGGCCCTCTGTGAAAATGAGTTTGACACCCGCCCCCGCTCTAGTTTGTGCCTCCCAGCTGACCCTGAGTGTAGTGTTATCTAACCTGCGTGGTGTTAGCTCAGTGTCACAGCCTCCTTTAGCTCTATGTCACAGCCTCCTTTAGCGCTGTCAGAACCTTGTTTAGCTCAGTGTCACAGCCTCCTTTAGCTCAGTGTCACAGCCTCCTTTAGCTCAGTGTCACAGCCTCCTTTAGCGCTGTGCCACAGCCTCGTTTAGCTCTGTGTCACAGCCTCGTTTAGCTCTGTGTCACAGCCTCGTTTAGCTCTGTGTCACAGCCTCCTTTAGCTCTGTGTCACAGCCTCCTTTAGCTCTGTGTCACAGCCTCCTTTAGCTCTGTGTCACAGCCTCCTTTAGCTCAGTGTCACAGCCTCCT
>NW_013954105.1:8271-9906 GCF_001266775.1 Austrofundulus limnaeus
GTTTAGCTCTCTGTCACAGCCTTGTTTAGCTCTGTGTCACAGCCTCGTTTAGCTCTGTGTCACAGCCTCGTTCAGCTCTGTGTCACAGCCTCGTTTAGCTCTGTGTCACAGCCTCGTTTAGCTCTGTGTCACAGCCTTGTTTAACTCTGTCACAGCCTTGTTTAGCTCTCTGTCACAGCCTTGTTTAGCTCTGTGTCACAGCCTCGTTTAGCTCTGTGTCACAGCCTCGTTCAGCTCTGTGTCACAGCCTTGTTTAGCTCTCTGTCACAGCCTCGTTTAGCTCAGTGTCACAGCCTCATTTAGCTCTGTGTCAGAACCTTGTTTAGCTCTGTGTCAGAACCTCGTTTAATTCTGTGTCACAGCCTCGTTTAAGTCTGTGTCAGATTGAACCTCGTTTAGCTCTGTGTCTGATTGAACCTCGTTTAGCTCTGTGTCAGAACCTTGTTTAGCTCTGTGTCAGAACCTCGTTTAATTCTGTGTCACAGCCTCGTTTAAGTCTGTGTCACAGCCTCGTTTAAGTCTGTGTCAGATTGAACCTCGTTTAGCTCTGTGTCAGATTGAACCTCGTTTAGCTCTGTGTCAGAACCTCGTTTAGCTCTGTGTCAGAACCTTGTTTAGCTCTGTGTCACAGCCTCGTTGTGTCTGCGTACCTGCGTCATGTGAAGCCAGCGCTCGCAGCATCTTGCCAGCGCTGCGTCTCGTCTGCGTCTCCTTGTTACACAGCAGCTCCATCAGCAGGTTCAGGGCGCCGGTCTCCTTGAAGACGCCGACCAATGAGCCGATGCTGGCGTAGGCACTCAGCACGTGGATGGTGTGCATGATGTTGATGGAGAAGTCCCTCTTCTTGGCCATCTGTTTGCGGGCTCGACACACCAGGTTCTTCACGTCCTGCTTCATGTCTGACAGCTCGATCTCATCGAAGGTGATGTCTGCTGGGAACTCAGCGCTGCCGCCGGGGCCTCTGTCTGCTGTTTCACCTTCCTGCTGCTGCTCCTGCAGGGGGCGCTGTAGGTCCGTCTTCCTCTTGCCCAGCAGGGTGGGACAGTTGGCATACACATCCTCCATCGACATCCACATCAGGATGTTCTCAGGTTTAGCTTCTCCAGATGTGGAGCCACCAGACCCATCCACTCCAGAGACGTCGATACCTGCTTTGATGGCCTCGATGGGTACACTCCCAGAGCTGGACCCATCGTCGATAACAACCAGGCACCAGCGGATCAGATACTCTGTCTGCCCATCATGGGTGCGGCGCTGGCGGATCAGCTCCTCGGGGTACGCCTGCAGCTTAGGCCCCAGCTGGACCAGCAGGTTCCCGTTGCGGCGTTCGCCCACCATGGCTGCTGTGGAGGACAGAGGAGACATTGGTACCACCTCTAGTCATTAGTACCACCCACCTCTAGTCATTAGTACCACCCACCTCTAGTCATTAGTACCACCCACCTCTAGTCATTAGTACCACCCACCTCTAGCCATTAGTACCACCTCTAGCCATTAGTACCACCTCTAGTCATTAGTACCACCTCTAGTCATTAGTACCACCTCTACAGTCATTAATACCACCTCTAGTCATTAGTACCATCTCTAGTCATTAGTACCATCTCTAGTCATTAGTACCATCTCTAGTCATTAGTA
>NW_013954105.1:10537-11187 GCF_001266775.1 Austrofundulus limnaeus
TACCACCTCTAGTCATTAGTACCATCTCTAGTCATTAGTACCATCTCTAGTCATTAGTACCATCTCTAGTCATTAGTACCATCTCTAGTCATTAGTACCACCTGAAGTCATTAGTACCACCTCTAGTCATTAGTACCACCTCTAGTCATTAGTACCACCTCTAGTCATTAATACCACCTCTAGTCATCAATACCACCTCTAGTCATCAATACCACCTGAAGTCATCAATACCACCTGAAGTCATTAGTACCACCTCTAGTCATGAATACCACCTCTAGTCATTAGTACCACCTCTAGTCGTTAATACCACCTCTAGTCATTAATACCACCTCTAGTCATTAGTACCACCTCTAGTCATTAGTACCACCTCTAGTCATTAGTACCACCTCTAGTCATTAATATCACCTCTAGTCATTAGTACCACCTCTAGTCATTAATACCACCTCTAGTCATTAATACCACCTCTAGTCATTAGTACCACCTCTAGTCATTAGTACCACCTCTAGTCATTAGTACCACCTCTAGTCATTAATACCAACTCTAGTCATTAGTACCACAGGTCATGATCAGGTCCACAGGTCTGATCAGGTCTACCACAGGTCTGATCAGGTCTACCACAGGTCTGATCAGGTCTACCACAGGTCTGATCA
>NW_013954105.1:12187-12453 GCF_001266775.1 Austrofundulus limnaeus
TAAATAAAGCACAGGTGTGGACCACTCATGTTAAATAAAGCACAGGTGTGGACCACTCATGTTAAATAAAGCACAGGTGTGGACCACTCATGTTAAATAAATCACAGGTGTGGACCACTCATGTTAAATAAAGCACAGGTGTGGACCACTCATGGTAAAATAAATCACAGGTGTGGACCACTCATGTTAAATAAAGCACAGGTGTGGACCACTCATGTTAAATAAAGCACAGGTGTGGACCACTCATGTTAAATAAATCACAGGTG
>NW_013954105.1:12697-17957 GCF_001266775.1 Austrofundulus limnaeus
AGGTCTGATCAGGTCTACCAGAGGTCTGATCAGGTCTACCAGAGGTCTGATCAGGTCTACCAGAGGTCTGATCAGGTCTACCAGAGGTCTGATCAGGTCCACAGGTCTGATCAGGTCCACAGGTCTGATCAGGTCCACAGGTCTGATCAGGTCCACAGGTCTGATCAGGTCCACAGGTCTGATCAGGTCCACAGGTCTGATCAGGTCTGAGGACTGATCAGGTCTGAGGACTGATCAGATCCACAGGTCTGAGGAATGATCAGGTCCACAGGACTGATCAGGTCCACAGGTCAGATCAGATCCACAGGACTGATCAGGTCTGAGGACTGATCAGATCCACAGCTCTGATCAGGTCTGAGGACTGATCAGGTCTGAGGACTGATCAGATCCACAGCTCTGATCAGGTCTGAGGACTGATCAGGTCTGAGGACTGATCAGGTCTGATCAGGTCTGAGGTCTGATCAGGTCCACATTGGCCCAGCCTGTGCTGTGGTCTCACATCAGGACCTGGTCTGTAGACTCAGTGGTCTGTGGTCTTCTGAGGACCAGGAACTGTTGGTCTGACTCATCAGATCTTCCTTCAGTTTCCGGTTTGATTATTTATCAGCCACGTCTTCACTTCCTGAACCAGCTGGTGGACTGGTTAACACACCAGTCCACCGGACTCCCTTCAGAACCGGCAGGTTTTGGGTCTCGTGGGTCAGACCCAGCAGCAGCTGAAGTTTGTGTTCACCCCAAACTTCTGGACCACACTCGGGTGTTTCCGGTCAAGTTCGGCTCTGCTGCCACTTGTTGCTTCTGGTGTGTGAGTCAGAAACTGGACCGCCTGGTGACTCACTGTGGGTGTGTGTGTAACGGTTCGACACACAACATAAACTACTTCAAACACACCTCGGAACCGTCTTCCCACGTCACTCGTGTTTTCTCACGGTGCTGTTTTTTCTAAACCGAGCCGTTTGTTGAACGGAGTTCAGCGGGACGGACTGAACGGGCCTGTCGCTCCGCCCCGGTACGAGCGGCTCCACGGGGACACGGTACGCCCGGTGTCCCGGCTCCACGCCCTACCTGCCGTGTCGCAGACCTTCTCCCGCTCGAGCACTTCCCCTTTCCGACTCGACGGTCCGGTTCCCAGCCTGGTGTTGTGAGTTCGGTCCCGTTTCGCCACAGGTTCGGTCTGCTTGATGCGCATTTGCGCACTGTAACAGTAATCACGTGACTGACAGTTCTTCTTCTACGTTTCCGGTGAGTTTATGAGTCAGTGCAGAGCGCCCCCTGCTGTTCACAACCGCTTCCTTCATGGAAACACAGCAAATAAATACAGAAAACATTTGATTTTCACAGCAACAAAAAATAAATTTACCTTTTCAAAATGTTGTTACTGATGTCATTAATTACATTTCTTTATTCATTTAGTTTTCTCTTGTTTCTCTAGGCCTATCAGTTATACTCACTATGTACATATCCAGAAGAATTGTTTATTGTCATTCATACACAACATCAAGATGCAATGTAGAACAAAATTTGCAGTTTAGAACATAAATACATATAAATGTATTGTTTTTATTTTTAAATAGGGGCAGATATGAGATATTTTTCTTCTTCTGCTTCCTTTTATTTTATGTGTTTTATGTTTCTTTTTTGTTGTATTTTTAATTAAAATGATAAAGTATTAAACTACGTCTTGAGGTTAGAGTACAGTATTAAGGTTATTTGTCTTTTAGTGTCCACAGGGTTTTGTTAAATGTCTTTAACACCATGTTTGTGTTTACTGTTGTGTTGTCAAAGAGTTTGTCAAACTTTAATGGAGATTAAAGTGAGTTGTTTCTGTTTGTCAGTAAAATGTGGACAGCTGAAGGACTCAGTCTGTCCCTCACCTTCAGAGGGTCCAAACTTCTGCTGTGCATCTTCTAACGGCACATTTCCCCTGTTAGCGCTGCTGCCTGTACATGTTTTATCTGTTGGTTTGACGTCACTGAAACCATCTCTTCTTCCCTGTTTGGCACCACATCATGTTGAGTTGTGGTTTATTTGAATTGTTTTTGTGTGTTTGTGTTTATTCTCTGCTGTTCGTTGGGTTGGTGTGGCTGTGGCTTCGATGGCCCACTGTCTCACCTTTAGTTTGGTTTGTCTGGCTCACCAGGACCATCCTTTGTTTGGACTTTGAGTTTTGTTTTTGGTTAGTTTGGGCACAGGTACAGAAAGGTTCATATTGTTTTTTACTTGTTCTGCAGCAAAGTTTTAGTTTCATGTTTTTCGATGGTTCCAGGAAGAAGAAAACGAGCAGAAAAATGAATAAAACCAAAATGTTTGAAGCTGAATTCTGTTTCTGTGTCTTCTGTAAGTTGTTTTCTGTTTGTTGGTGTGTAACAGGGGCACGTGTCTGCAGTGGTGTCAGTTGAACAGCAGAGGGCGCTGATGCAGAAAGGTTTCATCTCCTGAACCTTTCCAGGACCCATCTGATCCTGTGGTTCCACCTCCCAACAGGCTGTGACACATTCAGCTGGAACTGAATATTTCACTTTGTCCTGTTGAAGGTCCAGCTTACAGCCTTGTGTTTAGCTCCATGCATCTCCACAGCATGATGCTACCACCGCCGTGCTTCACAGTGGGCCTGAATGTTTGTCCCACAGCTGGAGACACACTGTGGAGACTAACAGTTGTCCTGTGGACAGACCACCTCATCAGCTGCTTGGAGCTCTGAGGGGCTTTAGGACCATGGAGAAGAACTCTTTGATGAATCCAAACCAAACACGCGCCTCCTCAGTATTCAGAGCACATTTCTCCTCCTCCTCCTCCTCTGCTCTGAAAACTCACAGCAGCTGAAGGCTCCCTCCTCCTCCTGTTCTCCATCTCTTCTCTGGAGGAGTCATCCTCAGCGGAGGATATCTGGATCGTGGCTACCTGCTCACCTCCTGCTCACCTCCTGCTCACCTCCTGCCCACCTCCTGCCCACCTCCTCCTCCTCTGTCTTTGTGTGCCGGAGCTTGTCAGCGGGACACTGCTGGCTTCGTGTCCGGCTCAGAGCGCTGTGAGGACGGCCTGAGGACGCCTGGATGAAGCTCTCATGTCTCACCTTGGGAGGTGAGTGCGCGTGAGTGATACCAGCAGGATGACGTCAGAGCCAGGGTTCAGGTTTGATCGTTTACCTGGTTCTTCATCATTTATCTGTTTATCTGCGACTGGCCCGTGCACGTGCGCGCGCTTGTGTGTTTGGCGGGATTTCCAGGCGGTTCCTGAACGTGTTCAGGATTATTGGACCTGGATGAAGAGAAGCTGCAGACAGAAAATCCCTCAGATCACAGTCAAATCTGATCAAACTGAAGAGAAACACGTCAAATATCTCAGAGCAAATTAAAACAATATCTGCAGAAATGTTCAAACATCAAGTTTACATCAACTTTCTTCTATAATCTTAATAAAAATTCAGAACTATTTTCTACATTATTTTCTATCTTTAAAAACCAGGTTGTCCAATTAAAACATTTAATAAAATCCATTAAAACCTGCCAACATTTAACAATGAGGTCTGTGGAGTGAAGCAGTCATAAAATCTACACAAAACTACATTTACCAACATTTAGATTAACTTAAGATTAATAAAACATTATATTATAAAGGTAGAACACTGAGAATTAGCATTTAACCTCAACTTTAACTGGAATTCTATTATTATCATTGTGGATGGATGGATGATGGATGGATGATGGATGGATGAATGGATGGATGAATGGATGCATAGATGGATGATGGATGGATGGATGGATGATGGATGGATAGATGGATGATGGATGATGGATGGATGATGGATGGATGAATGGATGCATAGATGGATGATGGATGGATGGATGATGGATGGATGAATGGATGCATAGATGGATGATGCATAGATGGATGATGGATGGATGGATAGATGGATGATGGATGGATGGATGGGTGGATGATGGATGGATGGGTGGATGATGGATGGATAGATGGATGATGGATGGATGATGGATGGATGGATGGGTGGATGATGGATGGATGGATGATTGATGATGGATGGTGGATGGATGGATGGATGATGGATGGATGACAGATGGATGATGGATCCTCTCACCCACTCATTCAGAGACACACAAGATGGACACAACACTCCCCATACACACTCTATACCCCCCAGGTCCAGGACATACACCCTCCCCCTTCAGAGGGCAGCCTACATCTGAACCCAGGATGTAGACCCCTTCATTCTGGGGTAGAGAGGAGCAGACAGCCATGGCCCGGCCCGGACAGCACCAGGCTGATTGAGAAGGGGTTATCTGTGGAATCAAAGTGGGTGTGTCACAAGAGTGGGCGTGTCTAAAGCATAAACACTGTGGGCTACGAGGCCTACATGACGGTATCCTTAGACCCTGCTTGACCTCTTTACATCCTGACCCCAACACTAAGGTTAACCAGGAGAAATGTGACCCAAGTAGGGGTCTCCAGAAAAAGTGGTGCTGTACAGTAACACCCCTTTTGTTCTTGGTTCCAATCAGGTGTGTCACTTTAGAACCGCCTTTCCTTGTGACACGCCCACTCGTCCGCAGAGAGACCCCTACTTGGGCTGACAGGTCAGCCCCCCCCCCCCCGCTGCAGTGAAGCCACGCCCTCAACCACTCCCACACAGCTCCAATGGCCAAGTGCACACCCCCAGCCAACCACAGCTACCAGGAGCCAGACCCCGTGAATCCAAATGGCTCCAGGGAAGCCGGAGCACCAGCCCCACCCCTGGCTCCCCCCCAGGCCCCAAACCCACCTGCAGCCCAGGCTCCCACCAGACGGTGGGACAACTGTGTTAAATAATTTTCATTTATTCAGGAGAAGAGCCACAGACCGGACCCATGGGCCAGTCCCAAAAATAAAATAAAATAAAATAAAATAAAGTAAAAATCTATCTGGCACTTTGGAGAAACCAGACAGTCTTGCAGCTGATGTGCTAAATGAATCTGAACAAAATAAAATTCGATTAAAAAATAATCTAATCTACTGTATGTCTGAATAAAGCTGTTGATGATGTTCACTTCCTGTTGACCTCATTTTATACAGAAACAAATTAAACTTTAATTAATGAAGAATTTAATTTGATTTGTAGTTTGATATCTTCATATGAACATTGTAGTGTTACACAACAGTATTAATAGACTATTTAATCTATTTTAACCAAYTTATATCAGTCTACATTATTACATTTAAAATTATAATTCAGTTCAAACAGAATAACTTATTGTCAACATAATTA
>NW_013954105.1:17967-20007 GCF_001266775.1 Austrofundulus limnaeus
GACCACTCATGGTAAAATAAAGTACAGGTGTGGACCACTCATGGTAAAATACAGTACAGGTGTGGACCACTCATGGTAAAATAAAGTACAGGTGTGGACCACTCATGGTAAAATACAGTACAGGTGTGGACCACTCATGGTAAAATAAAGTACAGGTGTGGACCACTCATGGTAAAATACAGTACAGGTGTGGACCACTCATGGTAAAAACAGAAGTTCTCCAGAACCTCTCACACACAGATGAAGAACAAATGTTGGTACCAACAGTTCCTCCATGAGGACCTTTGTGTTTATTCTGTGTTTCAGGAGAGTCCAGGCCTCTCTCCTGACCTCTGACCTGAGCAGGGAGCACTTCTGAGGAGAGACATGCAGGGAGGAGCAGAGGAGGAGACTGACACCTCCTCACTGAGAGGAGGAGCAGGAGGACGAGACTCCTGCAGAACAAACAGCCTCATCAACACCCAGCGGCTGGGCTCAGACCCTCAGGAGGCCCACCTGTTCCACAGCAGGACTCCTCCTCAGCTCCTGAACTCCAGGACCCTCCTCCCTCATCACGTGAGACCAGAACCCCCCCTGAGACCTGGGCCGGGCCTCCTCCTGTGCCCTGACAGCATCCTGCAGGTGTGGGGGGAGGCCGGAGGAGGGGATTGTTGCGAGACCACCTTCATCGAGGGGCACGGCCCAGACGTCTTCTCCTCCTCCACCAAGGAGGTGCTGCTGTTTGCTGATGGGAAGTTCCTGGAGTTCTCAGGAGAAGACACAAAGATTCCCACGCTGTCGTACGACATCGATGACGAGGACTTCCAGGAGGTTGAGGTGAGCTGAGCAGGTCAGGAAGTCAGAGGTTTTCTGGGCCTTTATCAAAGAAAACAAGTGAAAGCTTCCTGTTTTACAGTTAGATGATTAAAACAAAGACCTTGAACATTTTGCAAAGTATGACAACAGTTGTAATAGTACAGTTCAAGTCAAAACAAAAATAAACAAAACACACAAAAAAACCAACAACAAAAGCCTGTCATAAACTTGATTCTTTGCAACCCATCACATATTCTACATGTCATGTATATCCTGAGATATTCAATTCAACAGTTCATGTCCTCTAATAGAGTTGTCTTTGGAAACTGCAGTTAACTTGTTCTTCAGTCATTTGTCCTTTCATCTGAGACGTCCAGGTCCTTCACAGACATGATGAAGGGTTCCAGATGAACTCAAACAAATCCTGTTTGCTCTTTAAGACATGTGAAATCTTTTCCAGAGGGGGGGCAGATAACATCTGCTGCAGCCATTGGTTTACAGTCGCTCCATGAGTCTTTTTCCACAACAAAGATATACATCTTTTTACATTGAGCAAACTCAAGTTTATAAATGTTCGTTCATTTTTAGTATAATTATGTTTTTCTGGGCATAGTCCAAACACAAACAGCTTCGGATCAAATTATTTTCTCAGTTACATCTTTTACTTCTTTCCAAAACAGTATAATTTTCCTACACTAGCAGAGAACAGAGTTCCTCTGTCCTCTGTACATTTTGGACAAACATCAGGTATCTCCCTGTTTTACCTACTGAGGTCCACTGGTGTTCTGTAAATCTGCTTTAACCATTTGATTGGATCATTTCAGGAGCTGTGCTGATGGAGCTAGTGTGGGCCAGTTTGCATGCTGTGAGCCAGTCTTCAGATACAGAAACTGCAGCATTAATCAACAGATTTACCACAGATGGACTATTAAAGACGACACAGGGCAGCAACTTCTGAAAGTCAGTTTTATTCAAACAAAAAAGGCATTTCATCAAAAAATGTTTTACAAACAGTTAAAAAAGCAGTTTCCATCCATCCATCATCCATCCATCCATCCATCCATCATCCGTCCATCCATCCATCCATCCATCCATCCATCCATCATCCGTCCATCCATCCATCCATCCATCCATCCATCCATCCATCCATCCATCCATCCATCATCCATCCATCCATCATCCATCCATCCATCCATCATCCATCCATCCATCATACATCCATCCATCCATCATCCATCAATCCAT
>NW_013954105.1:20988-22518 GCF_001266775.1 Austrofundulus limnaeus
GTGTGTGTGTGTGTGTGTGTGTGTGTGTGTGTGTGCTTGTTAGAGAGTGGGATTAATTGTGTTTCTATTGTTTTGGTGTCAACAGCTCGTGGTGTGCTACTTGTTTTTGCATATTGTTAATTTCCCCCACTCGCTGCGTCTGGCTGTGAAGCTCTGCATGTTTCCACGTTATTTGCGTCACTGTGTGTGTGTGTGTGTTTGTGTGTCCAGCCAAACCGAGAGGTGCCTGCCTACACAGTGACACTTGGTTTGACAGGCCAGCTGACACGCTAGCATTTAGCCCCACAAGCCTGGCCGGGTGTATGTGTGAGAGGGCGTGTGTGTGTGTGTGTGTGTGTGTGTGTGTGTGTGTGTGTGTGTGTGTGTGTGTGTGTGTGTGTGTGGCCCTCACTCATGGTGTTGATTTATGACCAATAACACAAACTTAAAGTTGAACAACTTCATCAAACTGAACAAAACAACTAAACAGAACAACTTATGTTTACACTCATGAACTTCTTTAACAGTCATAAACAAACAAAAACATCATTTCTACAGGATTACCCAGCATTCCTTGCTGTGAAAATACTGGTCTGTCTGACAGGAGGTGGAAGAGGGCGGGGCTTTTCACAATACGTCTTTCAACACTGCATGGTGTCATATAACAACACTGTTAAGTGTTGTATGACATTTAACAGTGGGCGGAGCTTATTTAATACTGTCCAGTGTTGAAACTACACTGAGAAAATGAACACTGTGAATTAACACCAACACTGGAAGTCAGTTTACTCAGCAACACTGGGTGGAGTTAAATCGACTCTGAAAAGTTTAACACTGACATTTTCACACTGTGGTTTTTAAGTGACAGTTTTACAACTGAAACGATCAGTTTTATAAAAACAAAGACAGTTCAGTGAATGATCATTCAAACAGTTCATCAGGCTGCAGATGATGACCTGATCAGTTCTGATTGATAACTGATCAATAAGATGTTTGTGTTTGTTCAGAGTGAGTACTCCAGTGAATCTGAAAGTGAGGACACATTCCTGCTGATGCCTCCCAGAGATCACCTTGGTCTCAGCGTCTTCTCCATGCTGTGCTGCTTCTGGCCACTCGGCATCGCTGCCTTCTACCTGTCCCACGAGGTGAGGTCCTGCTCAGAAACTCCACACAACCACCTACTGTATGTCTCTCTATCCTTGTGGGGACTTTCCATTGACTTCCAGTCATTTTTTGGAAATTTTATATCCTAACCCTGACCAAATACCCTAAACTAACCTCACAGGTACCTACCTGACCCTAAACTAACCTCACAGGTACCTACCTGACCCTAAAACTAACCTCACAGGTACCTACCTACCTGACCCTAAACTAACCTCACAGGTACCTACCTGACCCTAAACTAACCTCACAGGTACCTACCTGACCCTAAAATAACCTCACAGGTACCTACCTGACCCTAAACTAACCTCACAGGTACCTACCTGACCCTAAACTAACCTCACAGGTACCTACCTGACCCTAAAATTAACCCCACAGGTTACCTACCAG
>NW_013954105.1:23453-26459 GCF_001266775.1 Austrofundulus limnaeus
GCTGTGACCTCTGTACAGCTGTACAGAGGTCACAGCTGTGACCTCTGAACAGCTGTGACCTCTGTGTACAGCTGTGACCTCTGTACAGCTGTAACCTCTGTACAGCTGTGACCTCTGAACAGCTGTGACCTCTGTGTACAGCTGTGACCTCTGTACAGCTGTAACCTCTGTACAGCTGTGACCTCTGAACAGCTGTGACCTCTGTGTACAGCTGTGACCTCTGTACAGCTGTAACCTCTGTACAGCTGTGACCTCTGAACAGCTGTGACCTCTGTGTACAGCTGTGACCTCTGTACAGCTGTGACCTCTGTACAGCTGTGACCTCTCTGTACAGCTGTGACCTCTCTTTACAGCTGTGACCTTTCTGTACAGCTGTGACCTCTCTGTACAGCTGTGACCTCTCTATACAGCTGTGACCTCTCTGTACAGCTGTGACCTCTCTGTACAGCTGTGACCTCTGTACAGCTGTGACCTCTCTGTACAGCTGTGACCTCCCTTTACAGCTGTGACCTCTCTTTACAGCTGTGACCTCTCTTTACAGCTGTGACCTCTCTGTACAGCTGTGACTTCTCTGTACAGCTGTGACCTCTCTTTACAGCTGTGACCTCTCTGTACAGCTGTGACCTCTCTGTACAGCTGTGACCTCTCTGTACAGCTGTGACCTCTCTGTACAGCTGTGACCTCTCTGTACAGAGAGCTAAACACCAACTAAACAGCTCAGCTGGTCCTTGACTTCTAACAAATGTCCACCTCCACCACTCCATCGTCTCATTGTCAGCTTCCATTGTCCACATTAAGCATCCTCCAGCTGGGCAGGAAGCTGGTGGACCTGCAGCTCCAGGCTCTGATGATGGAAACACAACAGCTTTAAAACTTCTGTGTTGTCAGAACAACATCCTGCAGACACACAATAACACCACACTTCACTGTCTCTCCTTCATTAGCTTGTTTCTCCTGCAGCCAGGAGAACGTTCCTGTACATCAGTTAAATGTGATCGATGGATTCGTTGGTTTCAGAACAGACAAGTTTCCTTCGTTAGGCTCAGGTTAAAGTTTTTACAGATTTAAAACGTGTGCACAGCCTCTTCCTGGTCAGGGTTAGTGGTCAGAGCTCTTCCTCTGATGGTTAATCTCATTTCTTCTTCTACTGTTTGACAAACACTGTACCACCTCCAAACACACATGTAGGCCTTTACATTCAGATCAGTCTGACAGATGGACGGACTCAGTCGAGAACAGAATCAAAGTTCAGAACTTCATATTTGTTGTAAACTCAGTCCAGGTTCAGGTTTGCCTCTGTTAATCCTCTCTGTGTTCTCAGATGTTTCTTCTTCTTCTGTCCTCCTCAGACCAACAAGGCCGTTTCTAAAGGGGACTTCCATGTGGCCAGCTCCAGCTCCAGGCGGGCTCTCTTCCTGGCCGTGCTGTCAATCACCATCGGTACAGGGATCTACGTGGGCGTGGCTGTGGCCCTCATCGCCTACCTGTCCAAAAACCACCAATGGTGAAGGAGATTAGAGCGAGGCAGATTACCCATCAGCCCCTGCTGATCCGTCATGAGGCCTGACTCCTGCTGGGGTGGATGCTGGATGTGGTTTTGGAGCAGTGTGGAAGAGAAAGGCCTGAAACAAAGAAGCTTCAGCAGATCCAGTGTTCTGGTCATGGTGGTGTGTTTCACTCTGACACCTGTTCAGACAGGTGTGAGACACGTTCATCTGGACTCTGAATGTTGGAACCATTCAAACTTTAAACTCTAATAATACGTCTGTGATCCTCTGAGATTCTTCAACCTGACAACTGGAAACATGAGCTCTCAGCAGAGAGGAGGGACGATGCCTTCAGAGAACCTCAGAAAAAATACTCTGGACCATGTTTGAACAGCTGATGAGACAAAAACAACCTGTTTGACTCACTGTTTCCTTCTGTTATTATATCAAACTTTGACTTTCTTTTGTTTTCACCAGTGTGTGAATGTGTGAACGTCTGTAAGTGTGAAGAGCTTTGGGGTCCACAGGGTCTTGATAAAGCTCTATGAGTTCAGTCCATTTATTTTATTTGATTTTATTGAAATTCATCAAATTGTTTCACACAAAACTCCTTATTTGGTGTCATTAAAACAATTCTGACCAATGAACACATCAAGGCTTTTTCTGAACGAGTTTTCTGTTTTTTATTCTACTTATGAAAAAGTTGAATGAATTATAAATATAACTTACTGTTCTCACAATAAAAGAATTTTTTATGAAAACTGTTTCAGCTTTTATTGAAAAGAATAAAAAGTTTTGGTGTGGTGGGTGTGGCCTAACGTTGTGTCCCCTCAGACATGTTGATTGTTTCCTGTCAGCAGAAATAACCAGTTCTGATCACTGAGGTCCACAGAGCTCCAGGAGATGACAGACTTTGCTTGGCAGATGTAGAAAAACGGTAAAATCTTTTTTTTCTTGTATTTTTAGGTCAATAAAAACATTGGTCTACATCAGGGGTGCCCAACCTTTTTTGAACACAACAAATGGGCCAGCCAGCCGACCCAGCACAACCCACCGCCACCACGGCCATCCGCCCAGCCCCACCCCAGAAGAAATACTACACCCACCCCATCATTCAGACAACTCACAGAACATTTAGCACGCTAGACACCCAGGCTGGGTTGGCCTGCCCCCTCCCACGGGCCACCGGCCCGGTCCCCAGCCAACCCAACCCCCCAGCTTCGGACCCGCAGCCCACCAGTGCACCAAAAGGCTCCCCGCCCAGAGCCGGGCACCCGGGCACAAACCAGCCCAGAGCCCGGCAATCCGCCCACCAGGCCTCAAGCCCCCCCGACGCCACCAGGACCACAGCCCAGGGGCGGCACGACCCCAGAACCCCAAGCTCCCCACGCCAACCCCGAACCCACCCCAGCACAGTCCGGCCACCGGGTCAGCAACCCATGACCGCCGCCACAGACCACCTACGAGCCTGCACGCGGCCACCAGAAGATATCCCCCAGACCCCCCAGGGTCCCCCCAG
>NW_013954105.1:31592-39577 GCF_001266775.1 Austrofundulus limnaeus
CCACCATCTGAGTTGTGCTTTACAATTTAATTTCAAGTGGTAAATGTTTATTAATTTTTTAAAATATTTTACTAACCTTTTATGTTGCTCCTAATAAAGCCACGGAGTGATCTCACGGTCTCTGAACAGCTGGCCATTGATGTAAAGTTTATCTACAGCTATTGTAGCTCTGACGCCCTCACTGATGTTTTTCTTTCTGATTGGGAATAACACGCGCCTCCGATCCAGGATTTCTTTGGGAAACTGGTCGTCAACACTAAAATCCGTACCACGCAGCTCTCTGCCTCGGCTTTTCACCCGCTCTTTCTGTTTGAAATGCTTGCATGTCTCATATCTCATATCTTGTGTCTCGTGTCTCATGTCTCATATATTGTGTCTCATGTCTCGTGTCTCATGTCTCGTGTCTCATGTCTCGTGTCTCATGTCTCATGTCTTGTGTCTCATATCTTGTGTCTCATGTCTTGTGTCTCATGTCTTATGTCTCATGTCTCATATCTTGTGTCTCATGTCTCGTGTCTTATGTCTTGTGTCTCATGTCTTGTGTCTCATGTCTCATATCTTGTGTCTCATGCCTCGTGTCTCATGTCTTATGTCTTGTGTCTCATGTCTTGTGTCTCATGTCTCATATCTTGTGTCTCATATTTTGTGTCTCATGTCTCATATCTTGTGTCTCATGTCTCGTGTCTCATGTCTTGTGTCTCATGTCTCGTGTCTCATGTCTTGTGTCTCATGTCTCATATCTTGTGTCTCATGTCTCGTGTCTCATATCTTGTGTCTCATGTCTCATGTCCTGTGTCTCATGGCTCCTATCTCGTGTCTCATGTCTTGTGTCTCATGTCCCATGTCTCGTGTCTCATGTCTCGTGTCTTGTGTCTCATGTCTCATGTCTTGTGTCTCATGCCCCGTGTCTCATGTCTCATGTCTTGTGTCTCATGTCTCATATCTTATGTCTCATGTCTCGTGTCTCATGTCTTATGTCTTGTGTCTCATGTCTCATATCTTGTGTCTCATATTTTGTGTCTCATGTCTCATATCTTGTGTCTCATGTCTCATGTCTCATGTCTTGTGTCTCATGTCTCATATCTTATGTCTCATGTCCTGTGTCTCCTGGCTCATATCTCGTGTCTCATGTCTTGTGTCTCATGTCTTGTGTCTCATGTCCCGTGACTCATGTCTCGTGTCTTATGTCTCATGTCTCATGTCTCGTGTCTCATGTCTTGTGTCTCATGCCCCGTGTCTCATGTCTCATGTCTTGTGTCTCATGTCTCATGTCTCATATCTCATATCTTGTGTCTCGTGTCTCATGTCTCATATATTGTGTCTCATGTCTCGTGTCTCATGTCTCATGTCTTGTGTCTCATGTCTCATGTCTCGTGTCTTATGGCTCGTGTCTCGTGTCTCTTGTCTCGTGCTCTGTCCCCCTCTGGTTTTCCTCCTGTGTCTTACACTCTCATGTCAGTCCTCAGTCTGTCAGTCTTCCTGATTCTTCTCTCACCTGTCTGCTCTCTGTAATCACTCCAGCCCTTCTCTTCCACTTCATCGTCCAGTCGTTGTTTGGTTCTGCCCTGGTTTCTTGCCTGTTAGTTCTCTGTTTTGCTGCCTCGTCGGCCTTTGATTTAGTAAAGACCTTTTATTCTTCCTTTGAGCCTGCCTGCATCATGGGTCCAGCCTCACCCTCAGAACATGATAGGATGAAAGGTACAGCTCATGAACCTGGTGTTGTTGAAAAACAAATGATATCACGTCCAGTTAAAACGTTTAAAGCTGGTGCAGTTTTAATAAACATTATTTTTACTTTCAATAAATAATCTGATGATCTCACTGAATTAAATAACCTTTTACAACCAAATTCTAAAAGTAAAACTAGCAAATAATTTTCTTATATAAATTAAATAACTAACTTAATTAAATAACCACTAAATGAACTAATTCGTTTCTGCTCATAGAATTCTTTCAGTGTTGATCAATGAGAAATCTTTGATTCATTTCTGCTTTATGTTAGCTTACTGAATCACCAAGTCTAAGAACTACTGCTTATTCAAACTAAACTTAGCACAAAATGTGAGGAAAGTTGTGTTTGATTATTTCTTTGTTGTAACAATGATCCTTGTAAATAATAAATCTTATGATTGGCAGCACCTGGGGCTACCAGAAGCTCAAAACAAGTGTCAATAGCAACAGTTGGACAGTTCTGATTTTTTTTTTTTACTAATTATTCATGTGCACAACCCACATACTCCAGTCTACTGCTCAACCCAATGCATGTTCCTTACAAATGTGGCACCATTTAAAAGAGAATTTTAATAGGCTTTCCAATAGTGTAAGACTTATCGCCAAGAAACATTGTAACAACAAAGAAATAATCTACCAAACACTAATTTCCTTACCTTTTGTGCTAAATTTAGTTTCTACAAATTCTTCTTATTTATCATTGTTTAATGTTGTTTTGTGATGCTGAGTAGATTTGAGATATTCCCCAAGATTATTTCCAAAACCAATAAAAAACTGCTAGTTTTTGTGATGATTGGTGTTTTCTTATCCTGGTCATGGCAGTAGTATGGAATCAGCAGACTCTGATGAGCTCTCATTCAGACATTTCATTCTGTAAAACAAACTCAGATCAAAAACATGAAACAATAATAAGGTCATTCCAAAGGTCAACTTGTTGTCTTTCAGGAACACCCAAAGAAATGAAGAGAAAACATTGTGGAAGTCAGTGAATGTTACTTTTATTGACCAAGCACAGGGAAAAAATATGGAATCACTCAATTCTGAGGAAAACAGTATGGAATCATGAAAAACAGATCAACTAAAGACCATTCAAAATACATCACTAGTATTTAGTTGCAGCACCTTTGTCTTTATAACAGCTGCAGTCTCTGAGGCATGGACTTGATGAGTGACAAACAGTATTCTTCATCAGTTTGGTGTCAACTCTCTTTGACAGCAGTTACCAGATCAGCTTTGCAGGTCAGAGCTTCAGTTTTTTTAATTTCCACCACAGGTTTTTCAGTTGGGTTGAGATCTGTACTATTTGCAGGTCATGACATCGACTGAATGTGTCTTTCTCCAAGGAATGCCTTCACTGTTTTTTTCACTTTATTTCATTCAACAATCAAACAAATGGTAATAAAACAAACAAATAATAATGGAAACAAATAAATAATACTACATTGTTGTGTCAAAAACACAATCACAACGTAGTCAAATGAAAAGGAGCAGAAGGAAGAATAAAATCTTACATCTGTCCCCAATTAAAAATATACTGTATATTTGTATCTAAAAAACATACAACATACAAATCATAAAACTCAACTAGATACACAATATGATTACAAATAATCAACAAACAGCATCACAACACAAATACAAATCTTAATCACTGATTTGTTCATATCTCACAACAACAACAACAACAACAACAACAACAACAACAACTCCTAACATTCTACTAAATGAATAAATTGTTCCAGCATTCTTGAGGTTATCAAGCAAAATAATACTACAAATTAATACTCAATCTACGTTTTGTTCATATTTTGACAACAAAGAAGTTTTTTTATCAATCTAACAAATAAATAAATCGTGTTAACATTGTTGAAAACCTTTCCTAAATTGTTCCACAGTTTGATTCCCTGGAAGGAAGTGCATCTCTCCTTAAAATTTCTTCTAATTTTTGTTTTGAGAAACATTTCAATTCCTTCTAAATTAAATATGTTATCTCTTTTACAAAACAGTGATTGTATGTTGAAGGGCAGTACATTCTTATGAGCTTTATACATAAATAACAAAATCCCACAGTCGACTAACTCATCAAACTTCAAAAGCCCAACTGACCAAACAAAATGTTTGAATGGTGATAATAATATTTCCTTGCTACAATTCTCACAGCTTGTTTGTACATAATAAAAATGGGTCTTGTAAATGTTTTACACTTTCCCGCACATCTCTATGCAATAAATCAAGTGAGGTAAAATAATGGCATTATGGCAGCAACTCTGCTGCAAATCCTGACAACCTCCAAGAGTTTACTCTTGTTCTTACAGGTTAAAATGTCAAAGCAACAGATAAACGTAAAGGTTTAAAGAGACTCAATAAAACATTGTCATGAAAGTAGAATCGACATTAAAACCACAGAGCTTCAGATAAAAATACATCCTCTGATGGGCCTTCTTACACACTGAGATAACATGAGCATCAAAGTTCATTTATCATCCAGAACAGGTCCAAGGTATTTATAATGGTGTACCACCTCCACAGCTTCACCATCAAGAACCACAGGAGTGGTACACCTCCCCTGACCATGCTGTCCTCTGGTGGGTTGTACCTTGCCGGCGCGCTGGGGGCTCTCGTCCGGGGCTGGGTGCTTGGGCATGTGCCGGCTCGGCCCGGTGGCTGCCCGGCGGGGCTGGGTTCCCCCTGGCCCTATCGGGCCTTGGCCTGGGGGGGGTGCGGCCTGGGGGCCCGGGCCTCTGTGTCGGTGCCTGGATCCACTCTGGCGCGGTGGGTACCGGCGGGGCCTGTGAGTTCGCCACTGCTGGCCCCGGGGGTTGCTGTATGTAGTCGCTGGTGGGGCTCTTCCGGTTCTCTCCGGTGGTCCTCTTTGGGGGGTGGGTGGGCGCCCCTTCCGGCGCGGGTGTCCCTAGGGGCTGCGTGCTTGGGGTCCCTCTCGGGGTCTTTGGCACTGATCTCCCTTATGTCGGCCTCCGGCTTTGCGGGTCGCGTCTGTGGTCCCCCCACACTCACTTTGAAACATTCCACGGGAGAGATCCATGCATGATCACAACTGCACACAAACAGGCATTTACACCCTGGGTTTTCTATTCGGGCACTGACGAAGGATATGTGCATATGTGTATGTATGTGTGCATGTATGTATATGGGCATGTATATGTATGGGTATGTATGTAGGTATGTATGTATTTGTATGGAAGTATGTATATGAAAGTGTTTGGATATGTAGGTAGGGGTACAGTTGTGTATATATTTGTATAGGTAAATGGGTATGGTTTTCAGCAAGGCTTAAGTCATTATAATTATTATGCATTTTTGTTGCTGTGGTTTTGCTATCTTTGTTTTGTAGGTGTGGAGCCGAGAAGTACGGTGTGCTGTCTTGTGTTTTCTCAACATATAATTTACATATCTTCTAATCTCTTTTTCACTCTTTCTCAATGCATTTCACTTTTTTCTTTCTTTTCTTCTTTTTCTCCAAAAAAAAAAAAAAAAAAAAAACATAATAATGGTGTGGAAAGGATGGCTAAAGGGGGAGAAGGGAGGCCATCAAAAAAAAAAAAAAAAAAAAAAAAAAAATGGGTGGAAAAAAGGGCTAAAGGGGGAGAAGGGAGGCCATCAAAAAAAAAAAAAAAAAAAAAAGAACCACAGGAGTGGAAACCAAAGAGTCTGGACTTTTTCCTCTAATCTCTGCACGTCTTTACTTCTGGAGGCATTTCATTTCAAATAAGACTTCTCTCACTACATAATGAAGTCCTGCACCACCTGAGCCAGTGGGTCCTGCTGTCCCTGTAACAGGCTCATCTGCAGGTTTCAGGAAGTGTTCATGTTCTCACTCCTGCAGTCTTACAGGACGGACAGCAGTAACACAGCCCTGAGGAGAACCAAGCTCATCCACTGATTTCATAAAAAAAAGTAAATTTATTTTCTATTTCCATGTATTACATTTACATTTATTTTAGGTGTAGGTTTACTTTGATTAGATTATTGGTTAGCTTGTTGTTGTGTTTCTAAATAAGAGAGCTGTTGCTCCACGATTCAGCAAACAGCTGCAGAAACTAAGATGTCTTTGCTCTCCTTACTTCACTGACCACTTGATTTCTACATCCTTTAAAGGCCAACACATCTGTAATTTAGTCTGGACAAACTACTTCAATCCCAAATCCCTCTTTTTCATAAGTTGATTATTATTGTGTATTCAGGGTAAATGGACTTGTTTCCTGTTGTTTTTAAATGAACATATAAACTTCTGAACTGTATTAAAAACTGTCTCCATTAGAAACACTGATTTACATTCTCAGGTTGACCAGTTCATGTTTTTCAGCTTGTGTTTTTTTAAACCGGAGTATTTTCAGTTTAGGGATTCCCTTTGTTCACATTTCACTGTAAGTCCAAACAACCAGTCTGTAGACACGTTTTAGTCAGTTTTCTGACAATCAGTCCTGTTTTAACCACAAAGGTTTGTAGCTTTTAACTATTCCCTCTGGTTTGTTTGAAACAAACTAAATCTAACAGTGTTTTTACTGGTTTGGGCGATTCTTGTTGTGTTAGTAATGATTTGATGCATTTTATGTTATGATGCAATAATTTTGAGCTTTTCTTTTTACTCTTGTCCAGACAATTAATATTGAAACCTCATATTAAAATAGTTACAGCTCATGCATGAAGTGACTTATGAAAATAACCATAAAATGAGGCATTATGAGAGGGTGGACACTGGTTTAACATTCCTCTCAGTTCTTTTTGCCTGTTTAATTTAAAACCATAAAGTAGAAACAGGATCAAATAAACTCTTTCATGTTTGGAGGTTTGACATCCCTTCATAAACTCATTTCTATATGTTGGTTTTTTATGGTTTTATTACGTTATAAAGGTCAGAGTGAGAGCAGACACAACTGTTTGAAACCTAACTAATAAGGAAAGTTAACTTTTAAAATACCATTAAATGTTTTTTATGGACATGGTAAAAATTAAGAGTTTCAGCTCAGATTAAGTGCAGCAGAGATTACAGGTCAGCTCTGACATCTAACGTCTTAAAGTTGAATAGCAACAACTCAGAGCTTGTTTAACTCGGCAACATTTGACATTTTCTGTTTGTGTTTTCTCTGGTTTTACTTTATGTTTGTGTTTTTTGTGTATTTCTTGTGTGCAGAGTGCACTGCCTGCAGCTCTTCACATGGGCTGAGTGAGGTGTAACTTTTACAGCCCTACTGCAGTGCAATGAAGACTGTGGCAAATTCAGAAACACAGAAACAGACAGCTGGTGACCAACGTAAAGGCTGAAGATGAGCAGATGTGACCAGGACCCATGCACTCAGCTCTCCACCTCTTTGACCTTATACAATGCCCTTCTGTAGCACAAACATGATTGTGTGTAGAGACAGGAAGTGTCCTGTCTTTAGAGGAAGGACAGGTAAAGGGTTGAGTGAATGAAGTGTGTGTGAAGACATCTTTCTCTCTGAACAGATGTTCCAGCTGTTAGATTACCTACAGCAGGAGTGTCCAAACATGTCCCCACCTGAGGGCTGTGGGCCTGTTGCAGTGATATAATACATGAAATGCAAATACTTCTAAAGTAAAGTTGTTTTACTTTTTATGACTAAGCTAGCAGACACATTTCTTTGTTCATTTCTTTAGCTCATGGACATGAAGAAAATTTTATGTATGCTTGGGCAGCAAAGGCTCATGGGACTTTACATAAATTTAAATTTGAACATTTGTGGTCTTAAAAAGTGAGCAAATCTAGATGTGTGCTTAATTAAAAACTAAATGTCTCTTGTAGTTACTTGTATTTTATAATTAATTCATGCAATGCAATGCTCAATTAAGTACCCTGACTTAAGACTATCTGCAGTACAGTTCCTTATATATTTGTACCAATGACTAATGTAGTGTTTCTACATAAGACTGCAGATTACAACCTAGCAACCAGGACAACTGCTGGTGGGCCAAATCACATGTCTTAGAGGGCCAATTCTGGCCCATGGGCCCCACTTTGTGCAGCTCCGACCTAGAGGTGAGGCTGGAGATGAATGTAAGTACTGCTCTACCATGAAGGAACCTGCTGGGATATCTGGTAAATGGACTGTACTTATACAGCACCTTTCTATCCATCCAGGACACTCAAAGCTCTTCACACTACATACATGCACATACACACATAGATGTCTTAGTTTCGGATGGAGGACGGTTGGAAACTGGCGTGTATCGTAAGCCCACCCACACAGACCAATATTTGCGTTTTGACTCCCACC
>NW_013954105.1:40525-41900 GCF_001266775.1 Austrofundulus limnaeus
CCCAGAACCACAAGGGGGGATCTAGTGAATGGCCTGCAGAAAGCTGGGACCAATGTTATAAAGGCTACATCAGCACACACTACGACACAAGGGACTCAGATCTTGCAGTGCCAGACATGTCCCCCTGCTTAAGCCAGTCCATATCCAGGCACGTCTGAAGTTTGCTAGAGAGCATTTGGATGTTCCAGAAGAGTATTGGGAGAATGTCATATGGTCAGATGAAACCAAAGTAGAACTATTTGGTAAAAACACAACGTGTTTGGAGGAGAGTGTATGATGAGTTGCTTTAAAAGAACACAGTACCTAATGTGAAGCATGGGGGTGGCAACATCATGCTTTGGGGCTGTTTCTCTGCAAAGGGACCAGGACGACTGGTCCGTGTACATGAAAGAATGAATGGGGCCATGTATTGTGAGATTTTGGGTGCAAACCTCCTTCCATCAGCAAGGGCAATGAAGATGAAACGTGGCTGGATCTTTCAGCATGACAATGATCCCAAGCACACAGCCAGGGCAACAAAGGAGTGGCTTCGTAAGAAACATTTCAAAGTCCTGGAGTCTCCAACTCAGCAATCCTTTGGAGGGAGTTGAAAGTCCGTGCTTTCCAGCAACAGCCCCAAAACATCACTGCTCTAGAAGAGATCTGCATGGAGGAACGGGCCATAAATAACTTCAACAGTGTGTCCAACCTTGTGAAGACGATAAGGTTTGGCCTCTGTCTTTGACAACAAAGGATATATAACAATGTATTTAGTCTAACTTTTGTTTTTGACCAAATACTTATTTTCCACCACAATTTGCAAATAAATTCTTAAAAATCAGACAGTGTTATTTTCGAGACATGTTTTCTCATTTTGTAACATAGTTGAGATCTACCTATAATGTCAGTTACAGGCCTATCTCATCTGTTCAAGTGGAAGAACTTGAACAGTTGGTTGCTGAATAAATACTTTTTTAGCCACTGTATTTACATGTATATAAAGAAAGCATTTCACCAGATATTGTGTATTACCAGTTCCTTGTTCAATACATTAATATTGTTGTTTCTAAATGAATATGAACTTGTTTTCTTAGCATTATTTGAGGTCTGAAAGCTCTGAATCTTTGTCATCATTTTGACGATTTCTCATTTTCTGCAAATACTGAATGTTTGCTTGGAATTTCTGAGACATGTCAGTAGTTCATAGAATAAAATACCATTGTTTATTTTACTCAAACATATACCTATAAAGAAAAATATATACAGTATAAGCTTGGTGGACAGACTGAACCCACACAGGGGCAGTGGGGACTGTTGTGGAATACTTATTATGTATCACCTTGACATTGTCCAATTGTTCATATCTCATGATATCGTCTGAACGTCATCTTCAAGC
>NW_013954105.1:42534-43367 GCF_001266775.1 Austrofundulus limnaeus
ATTTATTTATTTATTTATTTATTTATTTATTTATTTATTTGTTTGTTTGTTTGTTTATTTATTAATTATTATTTTTGTATCTATATCATTTAATTACCCAAATAAGTCAGTGTAACAATTTACGTGACATTCAAAATTCAATCTCTTATTAAAGAAGACTCTACATAGTAGACCAGAACCATCAACCTGCCAGTGAACAACCAATCTGTCTCCTGGGCCACAATTTTTTTGGGTTTTATTGTGTTGTATCAAACAGCACTACCATGAGTACTCTATTAATAGAAACAGCATTGCTTCAATTTGGCATCTCTCTATGTGTAAAGGAATTAGTTCTTTCATTTTCCTATTTGCTTCTTGGAGAGAGGTAATGATCGACCAAAATGACTGTTGTGGACACAATGGCTCCATTTAAAAAGCATTTCCGTTCCATCTATAGAAGACTTTTAAAGCACCTGCAGTTACATTGAAACAGCGTTTTCCATTTATATCATACTGTTATGAGGGTATGTACATTCCATTGTGACCAGTCTGAATTGCGCAGCATGGGAGTGATATCTAAATTTAAGACATTTCCAAGACTGACACATTCAGCATGCTGGCCTGTTTTCACAGACACGTTTACAGAAAGGCTACACGTGATCCCACCTATGTGGGTTTGCACCACCGGTCATTCAGAAGAATCTACTGCAGACCTGTGCCATGAACACCCTTAAATTTGTAGATGAGTAGAAGTGCAGAGAAACCATCGATGAGTTTTATTTTCATCGACCAAATGATAATATCAACACATTTTGGCTGTAAAATGATGGGAAAAATGTAATAATAATAATAAT
>NW_013954105.1:43699-50030 GCF_001266775.1 Austrofundulus limnaeus
CGTTTGAGTGATCCCTGCGCGATCAGAAATGATTTCTAAAGTCATAAAAATAATTAATTTAATATAATGTGAGTGAGAAAAAAATCCTAAATAAGAATAGGAATAAAATGTTTATCACGCAAAGAACTAGCGATTTTGATTGTGTGTCGGTGTGTGTGTGCGCGCTGCTGTGTTGCGCAACTGATCCATCCGTGCTTAGTCTGAAAATATTAACTTTGCACACGAGTTTATTACCATAATTACTGTAAACACAGAGGAACTTAGATGCTTCGTAGAACATAGATCTTTGTTTATTTCATAGCTGATATGAAGAAACAAGTCTCTGTGCCTCAGTGGAGAGTTCACATGACATGGTATGATGTTGGAGAGTCCCCACAAAGGCTGCGGCGCAGCCTTTGTGCGCAGTCTGTTTGTCTGTCAAGCTTTTGCTCTCCTACTTACAGCATTTTCACAATTTGTAAAGTGTACTTCCACATGTCATTTTGGAGAAATCTACAACAACGTAAACGCTAAGTATGAAACACCTCCACTGCCAGCGAGGGTGCGCATGCTCGAGCGCGACCATAACTCAGCCTTTAGAATCATATGGATTAGACGATTCCATTGGGCYTGATACGGCTTTGGGTGGACTGGACTGGCACAGTCCTGATCAGTCTGCCAGGTCCTTCTGGAAAGCCCCATGTGGAACCCCAGTTTGATCGCTGCAGCTGCACATGCACGCGTGGCGCACGGCTCCTCCGTGTCGCGCTCCAGAGCGCAGCAGTGCCAAACTGTAAAAGTATTATCCCTGAAAATGGATCAGAAAATTCTGTTTATAAATAAAAGCTCTGCGTGTTAACACTATTTATTATATTCTTCAGTGAGGCTGAATCCGTTCCTGGTAAATGTATTTTTGGCACAACTTTGCACATCCT
This sequence comes from Austrofundulus limnaeus, assembly GCF_001266775.1. NCBI lineage: Eukaryota > Metazoa > Chordata > Actinopteri > Cyprinodontiformes > Rivulidae > Austrofundulus > Austrofundulus limnaeus. Next base: position 44,614 of record NW_013954105.1, read on the forward strand.
TTATTTAACTGCGTCCATGTGGATGTAATAATTGTTAATCATGTGGATGTAAAAAAAAATGTTAATCGTGTGTGTCTGGTGTGAACAATAATCATTTTCACATCATGAACAGTTTCTCAGAATCACCTCTAAGTGTTGCCAATGGAATTTAACCCACAGAAACGTGCGTACCCCAGCCCTGGAGTTGGCGTGGGGCTGCGCACATTTCCATGTTCAGTTGAGTTTTAATACATCCGGAGTTTTGCGTGGAAAATGGCGTACGCAAGGTTTTTGTGCGTACGCACTGTTGATACACGAGGCCCCTGTTCTCTGGTGCGATTTAACATTTCCTGAAACTATTGTGTGTTTTTATTTCTGTTTGACGATGGGAGAGGAGAATATATTTAATCTTAGACAACCAACATCCAACTATTGAACCAGCTGTGCGATTTGGTTAAAATTTCTGTCAGCCGTAGCTTCCTAAAGGTTTGCATTCTGAGGTGGATTTATTTTATTAATTTATTTTCATATTTTAAAGACAAAGAAGCCCTGCGACAGGGGTTATTCTACTCCTCAATCCCGTCTCCTCTTCTGTTGACCAGGAGGAATGAGAGTAAACATCTGGGAATCGCTGGAGCTCCGCACGGCCAGCTCTCAATCTGTCCCCGCCTACAAGGCTCGATCTGCGGCATGACTTTGGCCAAAATGTCCCTGTTGCTTCTTGGGCTTATATCTCAAAAAGTACCGAGCGGATTTATATGAAACATTCAGGAAATTTTTATTACACTTTCAGGAAATGTTCAATACACCACAGAGAACAGAAGATTAAATTTTAAAACATTTCAGAGCCCAAGCGCTTGCGCGGCTCCCAAGAATCACTGGAGAGAACAAGCCATCCACTACTTTTTGAGATCTAAATCCTAAAGTCAACAGGGTATTTTGGCTGCAATTGTGCCACAGATCAAGCTCTATAGGCGGGGACAGATTCAAAGCAGTTGCTCGGAGTGCTTCTCTAGCAGTTCTTGTGAGCCACGCAAACACTCGGGCTCTGAAATGTTTTAAAATTTAATCTTCTGTTCTCTGTAGAGTATTGAACATTTTCTGAAAGTGTAATGAACATTTCCTGAATGTTTCARATAAATCTGTTTGGTAKTTTTTGAGATATAAGCCCAAGAAGCAACAGGGACATTTTGGTCAAAGTCATGCCACAGATCAAGCCCTYTGTCTAAGATTAAATATATTSCRCTCTCCTGTTGTCAAAGACAAATAAAAAAGCYCAATAGTTTCAGGAAATGTTAATTGCACCAGAGAACAGCTGATTAAAGTTTGAAACATGTCTGAGCAAACCTGGAAAACTCTGCTCTCTGTTAGCATCAATGTCTGGGGCGACCCCCGGCTACAGCTTAGATCCCCATGCTGCAGYTCGAGTGCCTCCCCCAGTCAAAGCGAGTCGGGCTGACTGCCTGGGCTCCACGTCCTYGGGGAGAAGCCAAACCCTTTAAGCCTTAAAGCATATTATCTGAATGCATATTATCAGGCATACAAATGATTGARAAGTGCCTTCCAACCTACTAGGAGGTCAAGGAGGTACAGTCTGCAGACATTTTGGAACTGATAACCTCTAATAACAGACATTTATTGGACTGACAACATTCCACTTGTAGCTGGTGGTTCCTGAATGCAACACCTTGTCCAGCCCGTGTTGAGCTGTCAATCATGATTCTGCACCACCTGCCATCCGAGGCCCCGCCCCTCACGTTAAATCGGGGTAATAAGTCTGAAACTGAAAATAAAAATTTTGAAACTGAAAAAAATATTTGAATCTGAAAAAAATGTTGAAACTGAAAAGACAAGAAGTTTAAAACTTTTCCAGATTCAAATTCATTGTTTTTCAGTTTCAAATGTTTTTTCGTTTCAAATATATATATATTTCAGTTTCAAAATTGTTGTTTTCAGTTTCAAAAGTGTTTTTCAGTTTCAAAGTTATTTTCAGCTTCAATTTTTTTTAAATTTTTGAACAAAACTTACAACCCCAATTTAGCTCCATACAGAGCACTCTACTAGGTCTCTACAAAACTAACARYTYCAAATCATCCATGGAGACTAATAAGTGCTTTAAAATCACATTKATKCACTAAAAGGACACACATCAGAGGCATTAGAGGTGAAGTGTCTTGCCCAAGGACACAACTGAGACAGCTGGATGGGGGAATGGAACCGGAGACCTACAGTATCGGCTCCAGGACGACTCCCKTAKRCACTCTGCAACAGCCGCCTTGAACTACATTTTCAGAAAGAAATCATTGAKTTTATATCTGCTGGCTAACTTTTGCYGTCAAAATAATTCAAAGCAACTGTAACAAGTGGATTGCTTTACTRATGTTCCCAGGGGGACAGATTTGAGTGTGACACGGATGGAGAGTGGCCTAGGGTAGGTGACACTTGTAACGTGGTTCTTAATATGTTCAATAGAGTTCATAGTAAACATTAATATTACTTTAACTGTCCATTCTGTTGAGTTTGATAAAATAGAATGAAACAACAACCACTACAGCTAAACACAAAAAAAGGCTTTAACTAAGCTACTTGTTAAAATATTTAGCTGAGTTGTTGGAGTAGTAGCTGAGAGTTATTCACATCACATACCCTGACCATGAYATTTTACAACATTGCATAACGTTATTTTCATGGTTTACTGAGACAACTACTATTTCYTTTCTCAACACAAGCTTATCTTAATCTAAAACTTTGCAATGCTAGGCTTTCAATTTAAATAGTTAGTCATTAAAAAAAGACCAACTTGTAAGACACCAGTGAATCATGTCAGTAACATGTTAGTCAGACAGATGGCTGTGATTAATGCTGTGGTCATGTCTGCATCCTTTAAGTTCCGTTTACCAGATCAAAGAAAAAAATAGAGTTTTTAGTGAGCTGAAATTTGGCTCAGTTCCTGCATTTTAAACTTTATTGGGCCCAGTGTTTCTATATAGCTAGTTGCTGAGAATGGCCTTCCCATGTCAAACCCTTCATGTMTGGGTACATCTGGCCTATGTATTTAGTATTTCAACTCAAACATCTAATATAAGACCTGAAAGCCCTCAACACCCTGCCTGCCTGGTACCCGCTACCCTGAGAAGATCAGACTTTAAGTCAGGARTGGATGGAGAGATACATTTGGATTTGAGCATGAGACAGGAAGAAGCTCTCCCGATCTACTTGTTGCTGATTGCTTGTAAAGATGATGATGATGATCCAGCTATCTAAAGCTCTTCTGCTGCTGTGTAAGTAGTGTTGTAGTAGTTGTGCATCACTCTGTTAAATGCTAAAAATGTGACCACAGCAGGCCCAGTGCTAGTTTTTTGGGTTGCTTTGTGGTGCCCTCCCCTTCCAGAAAAACAATAATTCACAGTACGCTTCTCTTTATTTCTCAATTTTGTTTTGAAAACCATTACAAATATCAGAATATGAACACAACTTAAGGGGAGACATTAAAATATTGATAAAAAATAAAATAAAATATTTTTGCTTTAACAAAGACACTAAACAATAAATAAAATAAATAAATACACCACCATTATTTAAAAAATCTGTGCAATGACTAAAGAAAGTGGTGGATGTGTGTCTTACTTGTGTCTGTAGCTGAACTGTTAATTGATGGTTGTTGGTCCACAGAGCTGCTGGTTGGTGYTTGTTCATCTGAATCTTCCTCCTGGCCTTCAGCTCCTCCTGGCACATACACTATCTCAGCATTGACCCTGCATTAATTCAGGAACACATGACAAAATACCTTACCTAAAATTACCTGCCCTAGGACAACAGATGAAAACTAGCTGTGTGTGCTAACTCCGGCAGATTTACATTCATGCTTATTGCTGACATGTTGATTAATATGCATTGTCCTAATTTAAATGAAAAGATAAAAATAAAATACACAGGGGTTTTATACTGAAATACACTTTTAAACCACAAACTAATAAATATTGCCAACATTAATTGTAGATTAATGTAAGCCTGTGTAATTCTTGACTTCAAACTCTAGTTTACCTTTACAGACCAGAACGGACAAGATACAAAATAACAGTTCTGTACATCATTTGYCTCTTTAGTGACAGAAAGTAATGTCATGATTGAGCTGCATTGTTCATGTTATAATGTAAAATAATACTGCCCTGTTCAAGTTGTCAGACATCCAGTTTTTTCAACTATTATGGTTTCTACATCCAATATGTGTTTTTCAGTTTTCCAGACAAAAAGAAAGAAAATTTCTACATTCACCCTTCATCAACTTATAGATTGCGAAGCTAAATAATAATTATTTGTGATAAATTAAAAAAAATAATTTGACCAGTTGTTTGTCATTGTCGATGTCAATGTCAACTTTATTTATAAAGCGCTTTTAAAAGCCGCTAATAGCTGCACCAAAATGCTGCACAGCAATCCACAAATATCACAAAAACACAATATTTGCTAAAAATACATAATAAATTACAATCAACAATAGTTAGAACAGATCAATTACAATGCCAGGCCTTACTTTAATTAAATGCCATTGAATAAAAGTGAGTCTTAAGAAGCACTTTGAAGTTTTCTAAGCTATGAGCAGATCTAATATGAAAGGGCAAGTTGTTCCATAGATTGGGAGCAGACAKKGCAAAAGCATGATCACCTCTACTTTGAAATCTGGATCTTGGAACATCTAGAAGCATCTGGTTGTTTGACCGCAATGTTCTAGATAAAGAGTGAACATGGCAGAGATCTTGTAGTTAGGTTGGAGTAAGGCCATTCAAAACTTTAAAACCTAACAATAGAATCTTAAAATCAATTCTGTGAGATACAGGTAACCAGTGTAATGAAGCCAGCACAGTATATGCTCATGTTTCCGTGCCCCAGTTAAAAGTCAGGCTGCAGCATTTTGAATCATTTGGAGACGATGCAGGGAGGACTGACCTCTAATTTACATTACATGCATTCCGTCTCCACTCCGCTGTGCTGCGCAGGTCGCAGCTGTGCGTTTCAAGTTCAGTTTACACTACCTCCGTTCCTGTCCGACAGACGTCCAGGAAGGAGATTGCGCGATAAAATTCAGTGATAAATGTGGAAGTCGCAGCAAAAAATAATTAATTCTGTGAAAGACGAACTCCAAACACAGCTGAAAACAACGATATAAAGGCTTTTGGTATCTATGTTGAAACTGTCTCTCTGTCAGCTTTCTGAAACTTCTGATTTCAAAATAAAATCCACGGGTATCATGTGTGTACACATATGCTTCATGCTACATGTTTCCATCTGCTTCCCAAACAGAACGATACATTCTGACAGCATTTGTATAGAAATATATCCGTATATGTATAAATATACAGTAGCTGCAATTTCAACATTATTCCGACAAATTACCCAGCCTAAAAGTGTCTTATTTTGAAAATACGGATGTTGTGCTC
>NW_013954105.1:51003-52724 GCF_001266775.1 Austrofundulus limnaeus
GTGGAATAAAAAGAGCTGCTAAAAGTATAAACAACTGTGTTAAATCATTTTCATTTATTCAGAAGCCGCAGCGCTGTGCACCGTAACCCCCCACCCCCCATGCCCCCCGCGCTGCGGTGGTCTCAGATGCGGGTTTGAAATAAGCATTTTAAAATGTTTTCAAAATAAGTCTGGCACTTTGGAGAAAATCCAGGACTTGATCATATATCCCCTCTGGCCTGGGAACGTCTCGGTGTCCCCCAGGACGAGCTGGAAAGTGTCTCTGGGGAGAGCGGGYTCTCTCTCCTGCTGCCGCCAAAGACAAACAGCTGCCAAAGACAACACCAAGGTTTCTAACAGATATCTGATAAAATGGAAATAAAGATCCAAGAACTGCAACAGGGTCACTTCCAGTATTTTTCTGTCCAAATAAAATGACTTGGGTTTTGTTATCATTCTAATGGAGACAGTTTGAGTCCATCCGTTATCTAATTTCACCTAAACCGTCTAATAAAGACTGTAATGAATCATCCTTATTTTTCCCCATTAAAGGCATGTAAATCTGTTTGTGACTTAAAAAAATTGTACTGATGTTAAAGGAGACATATTATGCTAAATGCACTTTTTTTGCATTTATAAACTATTTTTGTGCAATTATAGTGTCAAGGAGTGTAGAAAACTTTAATTTATTCTGTCCAGTCACTGCAAAGATATTTTTATATTTTTTATGGGTCAAATTTTTCAGTTTGTTCAAAATCTGCTGTTGCTTATTTCGTTTCATTGTTTATTTCGTCACACTATTTTCTTCGGAACTACCATTTATGGTAATGTATTTCCGGCCAACTGGATTTCATAGTCCGCCATTTTTTTCCTTGCTGTGTTATTTTGTAGTTCATAGTGTCATGCCGAATATGCAAGTTCAGAAGTCAAAATGTTTGGTTCTGGGGTGTGTAAACCCACATTATTACCTACATAGACTACCAGCGTCAGAGCTTCTTCAAAGTGCCTGGTTAAGTTTCATTTTTCAAGGAAATGGACCCACAACAGGGCGGAAAGTGCTTGCGGACAACACAGGATGAATGTTACAACAACAAGCGTGAGTTATGGTGTGTAAATGTGTTTTAACTGTCTAATTTAGCTGTATACCCGCTGTGTCAGAATATGAGMGGAGYAAGAACAGCTGTGTTTAAGTTTCTTTACCGAACGGGTGCTCAGCACCACCATGTTGTTATACTTTCACTTTCGCCCCGCACTGTAATCAGCGTGTTTGTGTTGTTTTTCTTTTTAAAAATGCTGGAGCATTTCAAACTGTGAACTAAAGTTAACGTCAGCTGTTTTAAATTCATTTTTTGCCTGGTGTTAAAAATGGGAGCAGCAGAATGAGGCAGAGAAGCTGTGATCGCTGTGTGTCCTCATAAGGATAGCAAGATGGATGTGTGTCTGTCCTTTTTTTCTCTGTGTTGCTGTTTTTGCATCAAAAAGCTGGGAACATAGTCATTTTATGTAACAAAATATATTAATCTTATTAATATACAAATAAAAAAAGAATATTTAGCACTAGATAAAATAAGTAATGAATTTCTTTATTTTTTTTTTTAAGAAAGGGCTGAAAGAAATCCTGTGTGGCAGCACTTTATACAGCCTCTTCAGACAAGGCTTAGTTAATAAATGTTTTTTTTAGTTTGTTTGGTTTTAAATTAAGACTTGTGTAACATTTGTTATCATTCTTAGTTTTATCATGT
>NW_013954105.1:53724-56073 GCF_001266775.1 Austrofundulus limnaeus
ATTAAGACCAAAGTGTTGCAGTTTTATTTTAAATAGACCATAAGTGAATGATTTAGACATGAAAAAGAAGGATTTAAAAGCATGATATGGTACATTTAAGATGATGACACAGTTTACCAGAAAAATACTTTGTAAAGTAATTGACATGAAAATTATCAAACAGCATAAACACTTTTGCCATTGTATTGTACAGTTTTGTAATTTTGTGGTTTTAAATGTATATTTGCTTACATATAAGTTCAAATTAAATATACTTGAAAGTTTTGTTTTACTCATTCATTTTAAATGTCTTGGGCTCAGGTCTGATTGATAAATATATGCAGGAATATACAGCTGCTCAGCATGTAAAAACACAAGTGAAGCACAAAATGCTTAATTATACCACTATTAGTCATCAGTTCTTTATTCAATTTAATTCAGTTTATTTATATTGCGCCAAGTCACAACAACTGTTGTCTAAGGCACTATAATCTAAATAAATAAATAAGGTCTGTGTTTATTTTTATAAGATTTTTATGATTTATTTTTCTAGAGTTTTTATATTTATTTAATTTGTTCCATGGGTGGGCTGACAATCTTAATAGAGGTTTGGGTGGGTAATAAAGGAGAAGCAGCAGAGAGGTCTGTTAAACTATAACTCTGCTTCCTGGTCTGGATCCTGGATTGTCAATAATTTCAGTGGTCAACAAAATCTTCCAGATTCCTAGAAAGGAGAGCAGCTCCAGCCAAAGTGGGATGAATGCCATCTCTCTGCATCAGATCAGGTTTTCCCCAAAAAGAACTCCAATTGTCTACATAGCCCACYTTGTATTTCCACAAACCATAGCATGCAAAATTTCCTCAGTTTTATTTTGAACAATAGTATATTAAACTGAGCAAGAAATAAAAGTATTTCTACAGAAATAAATCAAAAGTAGCCTAGCTAGCTAGAAATCTGAATATGGCTAGTTGAAGCTAACCAATGGAGCTAACGTTGTTCACTAATGGTGGTAAACTTACATGAGCAAACACAGATTAAATGTTGCTAATTTCACATTATTTATACATATTTATTCAAACATCCTCCTCCCTGCACAGAACACATGAGCATCATCTCACTGTCTCTTCTTCTCTTTATGCCTTCAGGCACTGTTCGTCCATTTATATCTCACCTGTGTGTAACTCCTATAGAACCTACCACTCTTGGAGATGGGGGGCACCGTGGGAGACTGGCAAAAGGGCCTCTTTACACAGCTTAGATCAGCATTTTTCAATCCTGGTCCTCAATACACACTGCCCTGCATGTTTTAGAAGTGATTGCAGTTCAACAAAAGCCTGTTAATCAGTTATCTATTGAATTGAATCGAGGTCAAGGGTTGAAAATCACTGGCTTAGATTAATCTTTTTCTTGAGAAAATGTGCTAGCAGGGCTCTAGAGTGCGACCAATTTGGTTGCAAATGTGACCTGATTTCCTAATAGTGCGACTAAAATAAACGTCCGGTCGCACTGGTGCGACCAATCGTTGAGGGGGACGGGGAGCGGTCGCCCGCTGAAACTAAAAGTTTCCATGTTCCATAAAAAATGAATTGCCCGTCGACAGTCTCCATCTCTCCTAATACTACGCGCTGCTCACAGGCTCCGCTCCATACCTCCCACGCGTGCACACACGTTTGTTGTTCGGGGACTTTTCATTGGCTTCCATTCCTTTCCCTGTCAATTCTATAGCCAACCATAACCTCCCAGGTAGACTACACACCTGACCCAAACCCTAACCTCACCTGGCTGTGTATACCAGGGAAATGGTCAATAATTGTCCCCATCATGAAGCAAAAACCTGCACACACACGCATGCGTACACACGCATAGCGAAAGAACCGCTTTTTTTTTTGTTGTTTGTTTGTTTGTTTGTTTTTTACCAGATCGGAGTCTGAAAAACATTTTTTTCTTGTTAGCTGGAGATGAAAATAAGATGTGGACAGTTGCTCGCTCTTAAGTCCATCTTGTTAATTTAACAGTTGGGGTCTGAGCGCTGCAGCTCATTTCAGCAGGACGAGGAAGCTCCCGTGTATGGCAGGCCACTTTTGCACTTAATCGGTTTCACCACAGTTACATCCAACAGAGGCAATTGCTCTCAGACTGCAAGGCTCAGCTTCCCCTAAAATGTAAAAAAAAAGTGATCAAATATATACCGTTGTGAGTGCGTGTCATTGACTAAATGTGCGCTACAAAGCACTCAACTTTTGTTCAGAATCAGCTTCTTATCACTAGTAACAAGGTGGCTTTCCTCTGTAGAGGTAACCCTGGTGAAAAAAAAACTTTTCTATTGCTTTTTTCTTTGTCTTTGATTTTATATTTTTACACTTATAAGA
>NW_013954105.1:57073-57514 GCF_001266775.1 Austrofundulus limnaeus
CAGAGACTATCCTCCTCCTCCTAGAGGTGATGACTCGTCTCCGTCTCCTCCCCCGTCCAAGAAACATGGAAAAGGTAAGAATCAATTAAAGCCAAAGAAGAAAGAAAACAGTTCCTCTGATCTAACCTCAGAGGAAATGGAGAACTTACGTCATTTGTTAGAGAAAATGACGAAGAAAAACGATCATGATGACAAACCTGATGTAAGTGTGATCGACTTGGTACAAACAGACTTGGAAAAGACTGATTCACCAAGTGAAACACCTTCTGATGACTCCACCTCCTTGTTAAAAAGGGGGGTGAGCTCAGATCTGCATAACACTGTTTTAATGGTTCACACAGACCATGAAAATGTGGAAATTAACCCTCATAACACAAAAATCCGGGTTCACTCAGATCATTGTCTGAGTGTAAAAAATAAAATCAAAGACAAAGAAAAAAC
>NW_013954106.1:0-6653 GCF_001266775.1 Austrofundulus limnaeus
CAATGTCACTGGACATGCTCCGTATTAAACTGTTCTTACTCCATTTTTGTTAAAAATTAAAATCAAAGTGTGAGTATTTTTGTCCTTTTTCACCCAGTGTCTCTGACTGCCGTTTCTATTTCAAACTCTTTTCAATAAGTGTTCTTATTGAAAAGTGAACAATAGTGTAGCACTTTGACTCAGATTATTTGAGATTACTGACACAAGGTGCAAAAATAATTTCTGTTTTCTTTTCCCAGAATGTGTCTGAACTTTCTAAGAAGCAAGGACTCACAGAAATTCAGGTCTGGGTTGTTTTTATTTTTTAATTTTTTAATTTTTTGTACCGGAGAGGCGCTTTTGAAAAGACGAACCAAAAGTTTTTTATTGCCAAATGTTTGCCTGGCTCTGTGTTTAAAAAGAACATTCCTTTTTCAAATTTTATTATGCCCTGCTGCCGAGGGCGAAGGCGGGGAGATGATGGTTTTGCCCCTTTGTGTGTGTTTGTGTGTGTTTGGGTGTGTTCATTTGTCTGTATTGTTTGAAAAATATGTCCTGAGTCACTGAACAGATTTTTATAAAACATCTATAATTGATTTTGGAGTCAATTCAAGATGGCTGCCACAGCAGTTTCAAAAACATTGAGCTAACATTAGCTGAAACTTCTCCCCAACTCTGAGCTCAAACTGATCAGATGTATTWAAAACTTTGCCACTACCTCTTAGAGCCAACTGTGTCTGTCTGTTAGCAAAATATGTCCTGAACCACTGGATGGATTTCAATGAAACTTTCAGGAAATAATTGTTAGATGTGCCTCCACATCTGATTGGATTTTGAAGCCAACTCTATTCAAGATGGCTGCCACAGCCAACTGAAATCAGAGAGCACAGCAATGGTTCTAATACAGTCAGTTTTACAGCTACTGTGCTAAACTTTGGTATGGTAGTAGCACTGATTCACCCACAACCTATACTCTACAGGTTACTCATTGTGCCTTAATTTTTACCTGCAACATTAGCTTCATCTGATAAAGCAGAAATGTGTCTGTTAGCAAAATATCCCCTGAACCACTGGACAGATTTTAATAAATCTTTCAGAAATTAACTATTCGATTTGCCTCTACATCTGAATAACTTTTGAAGTCAACCCAAATCAAGATGACTCCCACAGCTAATCGACATTATCCTTCACAAAAACGGCCGTAACTCAGTCAAATTAACAGATATTGAGCTAAAATTGGACATGGTAGTAGCTGAGAGTCACTTACAACATATRTTCTGAGCATGACYRGTCAGGATGTCCTATGAGATAARGCATGACGTTATTTTCYAGGTTTGATSAACAAAAGACGATTTTAGTATAAAACATTAGCATGAAAGATGTTTGGTGATATGTATTCCTTCAAGACATTTAATTTGAAAAACATACCATTTGTCCTTTAACAAGGTGAAGTCATTGTGTTTATGTGGTTTCTATAAACAGAGTTTCTTTGTGTTGCTTTATCTCAAGTGATGGAAATACTTTGGAAGCAGATGCCCTCTTGTTTCTTCACAAATAATCGGGCCTTATCTGAACAACAGATATGGGAGTATGTTTAAAGAAGCCGGTCAGTTCCTATTTTTATTTCTTTTCTTTTTCTTTTTCTTTTTTTTTTTATTCTTCCAGTATCCGGGAGTCTGTTACTCACTGTTGAAGCTCACATGTGGATGTGAGCGGAACGGCTCCTCCTCCGTTATCCTGCGCTTGGGGGCCATTTGTTTTCCATCACTTGAACAGGTCCGAGTCAGCACGTTGGCTGTGAGTCATGCAGGGTGGGTGGATGTCTCTGCTGGGTGTGGCGGGTGAAGGAACCTGTGGCTGCCAGCGGAGGAATAAAGCATCTAATTTCTCTCATTGCATAAATGCAAATAAGCGGATTGGGATTTTTTGTCTTTTGGTTTGTGTGATTACAGAGTTAAAAAAAAAAGGCAGCCTCTCATTTGCGAGTGTGCATGTGGGTGAAAACAGTTCTTACTGCAGCTACTGGGGAATATTATAATCATCTCATGAAAGTTTAGGAACGCTATAGAGCAAACAGAACACTGATCCTGAACCAGCTGCAAAACAAAATTTCTATTAGACYACATCAAACTGATCAGTTCACTAAAAGCTGTGTTTTATGTGTCTGTTAGCAAAATATCTCAAGAACCACTGGACAAATTAGAATGAAACTTGCAGAAAATAATCATTGGAGATATATCTACAACAGATTATCTTCTGGGTTCAACCCAAGTCAAGATGGCTGCTACGGACAATTGAACCCAAAAATCACAAACGTAGCTCTGACTCAGTCATTTTTTCAGATAATTGTGGTAACATTTGATGTAGTAGTAGCTGAGAGTCATTCACAACACATATCTTTAGTGCAACCTGCTGTGCAAATCCTTTGCTTAAAACATTCAGATCAACTGTTGCCATCAACCTTGTTTGTCTGTTAGCAACGTATCTGATGAAAAAAATGAACAGATTTTAATCAAACTTTCAGAAAAATAGTCATTGGATATACATCTACAACTGATTACCTTTAGGAGTAAACCCGAATCAAGATAATTATCGCAGCTAATCAACATTAACAAAGTCATAAATGACTGTAGATCAGTCAGTTTTGAAGATTTTGAGCTAAAGTTTGAAAAGGTAGTAGCTGAAAGTCATTTGCAACATAATATCTGAGCATTTTGCGATAGTGAATATATTATGTTCAAGGTTTGACCAAAATTGCCACATTTCTCATCTTAAGAAAGAGCTTAGATTAAAACACCAGCATAAAAAGGCGGCGGGCGACGTGCATTCCTGAAACAAATGCTAAGCTTTTCATTACAGCATGTTGTGAAACAGTCAGGACACTGGTTAGATTTTGTAACTTATAGATCAAAAACTGAAAGTTTTTTTTTTTCTTGTTCTTTCCCATATGGGGTCCAGATGTGTTCCAGAGTCTGCAGGATGGATTTACTGCACACAGCAGATCATCAAAACCTGAAACGGAGAAAGGTAAAAAAAAAAAAAAAAACCTCAACTCCCCAAATCTTTTGTTTAAATCTCCCCTCCTCCTCATAAAACTTTATCCAGTTTTAAAAAATTGGTGACTAAAAACAGAGGAGCAGCAGCAGCAAGAGGAGGAGTTTCTCACTTTTTTTTTCTCACAGAGGACTTTCTGTGTCTGCAGGGCTGAGACACACACACACACACACAAACACACACACACACACACAGAGAACCTAATGCACACCCCCCAGGCGCTGATTTCTTCTTTCTTTTCTTTCTCTTCTTATTCTTCAGCTCTCCGTGCAGACTGCCACACCTGCCTGCCAAGCTGCAGCTCTGATGGGCGCGGCTGGGACCAAAGCCCAAATCTCTCTGTTTTGACTCGCCTGGAGAAAAGTTGAGAGCAAAAAATAAAGAAAAGAGAAAAACTGAAGAGTTTTTTTTTTATGTTTGAGGACATCTCTGCGCAACTTCAAGACGCTCCATCCTGAGAGGACTCTGGTTCTTCAAGTTAAAAGAAGGTATGGATTTAAAAAAAAACAATCTGGAAACTTTTTTCTTCTTCTTTTGTCTGGGAGTTGCTTTTTAGTTGCAGCATCTCTTTAGTTAAGTTGAGTTTATTACAGCTGTTGTGGCTTTAACTTTTTATTATGAATGCCCATCTTCCATAAGTACTTGTCAGCTTGAGTGTTAAATCCACCCGGGGACTTTTTGTGGGGATCATTTTTCTGTTACGGTAATCTCAGGATAATTTTACACCTCCTTCTGCTGTGCTATATTCACATCCATCTAAATATACTGCAGCATCTAGGCTGCTGCATTGAGTTTTTTATATCTGTTAATTGCTGCRAGGATCAGTTACAGGCTAAACCAGGCAGGCCTGACTAATGAGATAAGAAGTGGATTTACGCTGATTTTTATTGGTAATCATCCTTTAAATCAGGGGTCTGCAATCTTTAGAATCAAAAGAGCTGTTTCTGTTGCTTTGCTCTGTAAAAAAAGGGGTTCTGAACCATGAAATGTGATCATCAACTGATGGCCTGCGGGCCACTTCCAGTTCGCTGAAGGGGGATTTTAAGGCCAGTGGTGAGTGGTGATCCCAGCYTTAACGGCTCAAAATAAAGCTAACACAGCTCATTACAGAGTTTTTGCAGCGTCAGAAAACAAGTCTCAGATATGAAATGCATTCTCACTTCTTAAATTATAAACTTTTTTTATATGTGCTGCCGTAATTCAATTGTTTATATGTTGTWGTTCAGTCAGAAGATTTCAGATCCATCAACGCTGCAGCAGCGCTGTCTGAAGAGAATTATTCACGAACATTCTGTCTTCTCCCAGATTAAATCCAGTTAAATGAAAGACAATATGAGAAATGTTATGACTTATTTATTGTATATTTATTTTTATTTATTTTTCTCTTTGTGTGTGTGTTTGTGTCTGTGTTTCTGTGGCGAGGAGTGTGAAAATGTAAAATATGGCGCTGTCTGGACTTGATCATCCAAACTTGGCAGTGTGATAGAACACACACCCCAGGGAGATTGGGGGGAGTTTTTGCATTTTATATCGCTGAATCTCTCAGGGCTGAAAGTTAAGGATAATTATGATGTGCTTCTCAAGAGACTGTTTGCAGATTTTATCTCATAAAGCCGACATAAATTACTTTACCTCTAAACGTGAACTAACTGGTGTGGGTTTATAGAAACTGGAAGCTTTAATGCTGCCAAACCTTTCATCAAATACAAGATTGGCCACTTATAAGAACAAAGTTATGTTATGTCTGTGCAAGAAATTGATCCTCCGTATATGCATATAGATTTAAAATGTTTGCTGTCAAACTTAGGGACTAGGTTGGGACGTTCTGTTTCTTGGCTTCCAGTTTCCAGTGGAAGAAACGTGACTCCGTCGGCAGGTTTCCCACCTTGTTTGGCTGAAAAGCTGTTTTGTGTTCGTRATTTAGTATTTTGAGTTTCAGTCGTTATCTGGTTTAGATCTCCTTTTAATGAATCCTCTGTRAGCGCAGCCTTATCTTGCAGGTTTATATAAAATGCATAAAGAGTTTGGCACAAGAAACAGCGACAACTTCAGTTGGCGTCATGTTTTTCATCTGTGCACATTTTACAACAGATTAAAACCAAGTTTGAAATGTTCATCAACAAAAGTGATGATTTTTAAAAAAAAATTGTGTAGAGCCTCTTTAAGACCTGCTGTATAGTTTTATGTATTTATTTTTCAATCGTTTGGTGGCAAAATGTTGTCTGTGAAAAAGAGGATGTAAATAAAGAAAGTGGTTTTAAAATAGCCGTTTGACATTTAGCCCTAATGACTCATGCCAACTGGGTGATTCCTGTTACTGTGCAGATTTTTTGGGCTAAACCTCTAATGGCCAAAGAGTTAGCATGTCGTGCTAAGTGTACACATTRAAACGTTTTTATTTTAAGCAGAAGGGCTTGTTTTCAGCTGAAGTTCTTTTATAAAAGAAATGAAMATAATCATTGGCACAAGAAACAGCAACAACACTTATTTTTGCCCCGATTTTTCCTTTAAAATTGTTCATTGGATATATTCATCAGAAAATGTGGTACAAACTGGAATAGTAGTGTGCTGTGGTTTTTGGTGTTGTACATTGTACAACAGAGAAAAAAACAAAATAATGGCAATCAATGGGATTTCAGTCAAACAAATGAGAAGATCCAGAGCTCAACGTACATCTAAGTCAGACTTCACAGTAGAAAAAACTTTCAGAGTTTAATAACCTAAAGATCTGAACTGGCACTTTGATATCTTCTACAGTTTATGCATATTTTACAATTTAAGTTTTGTGATTTTTTTCTTAAAAAATATTCATCTGTTAAATGACAGAGCCTGTCTGGTGACGTRGGATGAAAATAAATTATAGATAGTAAATGCCAGAAATGACTGCAGTAATTATGTTGTGTCCAAAAAAGCTTTATTTTTTTAACTCAACACTCGAAATGGGCTCCTCTCTGACTTTGCTGCAGAAGGAGTTGGAGTTATGTCACGTTCAGAAACACAGTAAAAAAAATCTGTTTCCTGATATTTGCCTAGAACGTTCAGAGTCATCATGTAAACACTGATACTATATGAAAAATGAACCATTTAGATGAACCATGGAGGTATACTCTTTGGATTAAACATACTCTAAATAATYATTATAAGATTAAGTGTGAGACCTTTAAACAGTTAAAAAAACACAACATATTCATGTGTAATCTGACTCCAACAATGTCTGTATCTCTCATAAAGAGGCACGACTGCTCAAATTACTATCATGAGGCCAGTCATTAATTTTTTATTTTATTTTTTTAATTCAATGTCACTGGACATGCTCCGTATTAAACTGTTCTTACTCCATTTTTGTTAAAAATTAAAATCAAAATGTGAATATTGTCCTTTTTCACCCAGTGTCTCTGACTGCCGTTTCTTTTTCAAACTCTTTCAATAAGTGTTGTTATTGAAAAATGAACAATAGTGTAGCACTTTGACTCAGATTATTTGAGATTAGAGCTGTTTCAGCTCATTAGAAAGAGAAAACTGACTCAAGGTGCAAAAATAATTTCTGTTTTCTTTTCCCAGAATGTGTCTGAACTTTCTAAGAAGCAAGGACTCACAGAAATTCAGGTCTGGGTTGTTTT
>NW_013954106.1:6678-9245 GCF_001266775.1 Austrofundulus limnaeus
GATAAAGTCTGAGACAGAAGTTGCATACTATTTTTCTCTAATTTTGATGGTTTGTGTGTTCTCAAATAAAAAAAAATATTGTAAGCAAAATTTGTTAAGCAGATACCAACATACTTTTTATTGTTTTGGAAACAGCCGAAGTGACCCAAAAATAGTTAAAGCGTTAAACTTACTTCTATAAATCTGTATTTGTTTACACAGACTGCCACGTTACTCAGGCTTCCACATGTTTGTTGGATTCACAACTGAGCGCTTTGTTTATGTTGAACGTGGACCCACATTACAGATTTACATTTGATGTAGCTGGAAACCTACSGGAGTAAACGTTTTCAGACTWAATTATTGAGGAACACCTGGTTATYKTTTGGCCTTTTGACCAAAATGACCTCGTGGATCATTTTGTTGAATGACAGCAGGAGGTTTAAACTTTCTGACTAAAAACAAACTTTGATTCCTTGACTTTGATTAAGTTTCAATCAAACACTTGTTTACACCAGGTGAATTGCCATATTTGTTTTTTTTTTGCAGAATTCTTTAATATAATGAGTTTGCACTTTCTGTTTTTCTTCTCAACAACTTAAATTCCAGAACCTTTATATTTTGTTGGATTTCCGGGTAAAGTCCCTCTGTGTGGCTCGAAGTAGGATTAATGTAATAACTAATAAACTATTGGCAAAAAATGATCAACATACTTTGTTTCTTGTATTAAAATTAGTCAGGGAAACTGCTAAAGTTAGCCATTTCTACTATCAGTATCATTCATTTTTATGTTTTTTAGTCAAAGCTGCAGACCTCTGCTTTAAAAAACTTTTTTAAAAATTGAGTCTAGAATTTGGATTTTTAGTGCAACAACTAAAAGCAGAATTGAATCCTGCTCAGTTGTTACTAAACATCAAATCACAGTGGAAAAAGTGGGTAAATGGCCATTTTACCATGCAGGGTGTGGCGAGAGGATAATCTTTTCAGAGCTGTTCCCTGATCTGCCAACTTCCTTTTGTTCCTTTTGTTGTTTTTTTGGTCTCCTAAGACACAAAAGTAAATAATAATAAAAAAAAAACCTCTTCTCAGTTCTATGGCTGATCCATCGTAGCTTTAATGTGGGATTCACACGAAAGGTAAACACGTTGGGAACGGTCCTTGTTGCAGAATCAGTGTTTTTATTACACTCACTGAGGGCATTTGTCCAATGAGAAGAGCTGCTTAAAGCATCTGACTGCGGGTTTTTAAATATGATCATGCGACTGATGTGGCGACAGTTTTTTTTTTTCATCATAAGCTGGAAGAAATTTCATTCGGTTGCAGTAAACAAGCAGCTCCTTATTCAAAACAGAACATTCAGATCCCGTTCTTCGTCTTCATTAAACTGGCCGCTGAAATGAAGTTTTCCACGCCTCGCAGAAAAAACCTCGCTTGGATGTGCACGGCTGCAGTTAATTTCAACATGTTTCCCCTCGTTCTCTTCTAGTTTCTCAATCCTCGCCTCGRTGGAAAAGATGGGATGGACGAGTTAACGAGGCAGATGGAGATCTCAGGAGAGAGGGGTGAGAACAACAAATACACACAGCTGCCATTATGGGTAACTCTGCCTAAAGATTCACTTTCATGAAACAGATTTGTGCAAACACCCCTGCAGAAACATTAGATCCCAGCTCATGGCTTCTGTATTTGTAAGCCTCAGTGATGGATTTGTCTCTTTTGGGGGGTCTGACTAACATGACGCATGCCTTCTTATGGMCTCAGTTGGTGGGTTTGACTCATCCTCGGGGCTTTTTCTTGTCTCCAGTAGCCACAGATAAATGTTGAAGCGCAYCACAAGCGGCCCTCGAGACTTCTCCGGGTGAAGAAGTCAAACACGGCTTGATTATATGTTTGATTGGCGCTGCGAGAAACATATAATCAGCCCCTGCTTGTTTCGTTTCTTAGCTCTTAGAGGAGGCTATAAACTTTATTTATGTGGCACTTTCTAGACCACCAGTTAGAACGGATCTTTAGAGACGGTTTGAAGGATTTTCATGGGAAAAAAACGAAGGGTTTGGAGTTTACGATTCGGGTTTTATTCCCTGATTTCTGTGGGGTTTAGTGGAGAAAAGCTGGATAGCCTTGACTGCGAAGCAGCCAGTAATCCTTAAATGGAAGGAGAGAAGCGGGACAGAGGTGAAGGAAGGAGCGAGAAAACCCAAATCCAAATGGAATGCACATTATCTCTCTACAACCGAAGCCAGGGAAGCTTGAGGAGGGTCGCAGCAGGACAACAACAACATGCCTTCTGGGACAGGAAGGGTGTTTGCATGAATTATCTGAAAAGTTCAGCAATAAACCTCCTGTGTTTATTTAGTGAGGCTGATGCACTCAGACGCTTGAAGGCACCACGAGACGCAGCCAGGAGCAATGTTTGGAGGGATTCTGAAGAGTTTTAAGTGCGCCTGCACACACAGGTTAGGTGTTAGGTTTTTTAGACTTTATAGCCTAACCCTGATCATATACTCTAAAATTAACCTCACAGAAACTTACCTGACCCCAAAACTAACCTTAACCTTGGTCCTAAACCTAACCCCACACCTGTAACA
>NW_013954106.1:9255-25104 GCF_001266775.1 Austrofundulus limnaeus
CTAATGTTACAACTAATCAGGGATCCCTTTAAAGGGAACATGTGTAATTTTTTAGCATTTTGTTGTGTACTTGGAATCTGTAGAGGTGTAGAAAAGTTGTTCTTAGTTTTTCCCGGTTCTGCGTAGATATCTTTATATTCCGTTTGGGTCGTYATTTTTCACCCGTTCAGTTTTTTGTATTTTCTGTTATTTTCTGAACTATTAGATCTGGACTTACCAACTACAGTTTTGTTGTCTTCGGGGTTTGAAGTGCCTCGTTTGGATTTAAAGAGACAGCATCAAAGGAGCTGATCTGAGACGCACCTCTGAAAAGGGGTGAAAGAGGGGCTTGTGGAGTTACAATAAGGGGCAATTTATACTAAAGCATCGCAGCTCCACTTTATATAGACCCCAACTGAATGATTTAAATGTGAAAACGAAGGATTAAAAAGCATTCGTGTCCTTTTAAGTCAATTTTCAGCATAAACAACCACCAAGTGTTAGTTTCTGAGCGTGTTAGGAGATGACTCAGTTCCACAAACAAAAGCCTCAAGATGTGGTCAGAAAACAAAGTTTACATCTACAAGAAAAGACCGACATGTCATTTAATATTATTTTYTAACTTGGTCTTTATCTTACTACATAACTGAATTATTTCATGAAAGTTTCAGTCAAGTCTATGCAATGGTTCACAAGATATTTGACTAACAGGAAAACAAAATTTGTGTCGTAAGTTAATGRCAAAGTTTTAAACAAAAATYTTGGACAATCAGTTCYTGCTTGGAGTATGTGCTGACAATCAGTCTCAGCTAGCACAACACATTTAACATCAGTGTATGTAAACTTGGCTGAGTCATGCTACGTTTCTGTTTCCTAAGTTCAGTTGGCTGTGGCAGCCATTTTTAATTAGTTCATAAGACATAACAATTGCAGTGAAACATCTTTATTTTCCTTTTGCAGTTCTGAGTTGGTGAAAACTTTACATTTTTTTTGAAATCTTTGAAAGTAAAAGCCAGTTTTAGTAAATATCCTGAACAAGTGGGAGTAATAATTGTTTTCTCATCAGTTGTGACAGAATCTGTGACCTCCTCAACCAGACTGACGTCTCTCCCTCCAAGTGAGTCTGTTTTTCCTCTCAGTCACCTTCACTGTCTTCGGTTCAAACTCGGAGCAGAAGACAGAAACTTTAGCTGGTTCTTGAGGAAGTAGCTGGTGAGTAAGAGTGTCTCCCCTCTTTGTTTTGCCGTGTGTCTTCTCGTTGCCAGAGGGAACCGGCGGATCCAATCAGCGGATGATGTCCAGCGGTGCCGGAGGGCCGGGCTTGGAGAAGAATGTTTTAACGCAGAGCAGCGGTGGGACCTACTTCTCTTCATGTGAGAGCAACTTTCCGTTCCTGGCTTCAAAAGAACGAGGAAGTTTCAGGGTTTGGAGGATATTTTTACCCCAAACAGAAAGAAAGATTTTTGTTTTCGCTCATCAGAGACAGTTTGAGGAACGTCCAAGCAGCAGCAGCGGAGTCAGTATTTTTAAAGTCGAAACAGATGCTGAGACTACAGGATCACACACTTTAATGTTTCTGCTGCACAGTTAAACAGATTTTAACCTTTTATTTGCATAAGTGGGTAAAATGGAGCTAAATTCTTGCATTTTATAAGTGCAAGAAGCCTGACGTCTACACAAATATGTGAGAATTTGTACTCCTCCGGCTTTAACACTTAAAGCAGTCACATTATTGAGATCAGTTTCTCTTCTGTACATTTTTGGCACATATCTCATTCAGCTGTTTTTGTGTTAGTTTAAAGATGTATATGTCAAAATATCCAGCTATACATTTGGTGCTTCAGCAATTTCTATATTTTGAAAGTTTTAGCTTTTTCTGCCATTTTTCTTTTCATTAAAAATGAATAGAGCAGTCTTTAACATCCTGAAAACCTTTCAAAATGTTCATAAATACTATATTTACTTATGTACTTTTTACATTTCGTTCTAGTTCTGTTTTTTTAAACTTCTTTGTGCTAATTTTAGCTTCCTTCAGCTTCTGTTCTGCTGATTTTAGCTTTTTCCTGCTTTTCTCAGCTTATTTAGTTTTCATTAAATTATTTTCTGCATTTTTTCTGCTAATTTTAGCTTCTTTATGCTTCTTTCAGCTGCTTTTTGCCAATTTCATCTGTTTTCTGTGTCTTTTAGCTACTTTTATGTTGTTTGAGGTTTCCTCAGCTAAATTTACATTTTTGTGAGAATTTTACTTCCTAATTCAGCAAACACAAGCTACTTTTAGTCTTATTTAGCATTTTCAGCTACTTTTCTACTAATTTAATCAGTTTCGGGCTCAACTCAGTTCTTTCCAAGTTAATTTTAAAGATATTGAGCTCAGGTTTGGTGGGCTAGTAGCCAAGAGCGTTCCTCACCACATGCTGAAAGCCAATACAAGCTGTTCTTATTAAACCTCTATCTCTGTTGCAACTTTTTTCTGCTTTTTAAACAACGTTTTTGCTACAATTTACTATTTTCTGCTAATTTTAGCTACATTTCTGCTCACAATAATTATTATCTCCTGAGTGTTTCTTTAAAGTCCATCTTGCAATTTGTGAGGTATTTTGCTAACAGACAGGCAAAATTACTCTTTTTTTTTTTTTTAGGTGATGGCAAAATTTAAACCATAAATCTTGTGCAGTCTGTTGGTACAGATCTGTGAGGGGTCAGTCTCAGCACACCAAATTTTAGCTCAATATTTGGAAAATTGGATGAGTTCAAGTCATTCTTGTGGTTTTATTTAAGACTTCTCCCAGTGTGGGTGTACATCCAGTGGTTATTTACTTTATGGGATAGTTTGGTGACACACACACACACACACACACACACACACACACACACACACACACACACACACACACACACACACACACACATATGTGTGTGCGCCTCATCTATAGAGCCTTCCTGACAGATTCTTATTAAGTGAACTGAGTGTTTCTATGTATTTTCTATCCCTCCAGCCTCTGTCGGTGTGACCAGCAGCTACAGCTCCTCCTCGGGAATCTACCTCGGGGGAGACTCCTCYGGTGGAGGGGAGGGAGGAGGGAGCTACATAGATGGAGAGAGCTTTGGAAGAGGAGGAGGAGGAGGCGGGAGCAGCTATGTGGTGAGCTCTGTGTCAAAGGTCAGGTCCAGCTCGTCGGGCGGTGCCAGGAGAGCGCAGACTGCTGTCTCAGCAGGAGGCCTGTCGCCGGCCTTCAGGGAACGGAAGACCATATCCAGCCGCTCGGGGGGCTACGACGGTGAGGTGCTGGTGGTGGTGGTAAAGCACACAGCTGCTGGTGGTGGTGGTGGTGGTGGTGGTGGTGGGGGGGTCTGAAAAGGAAAAAGGATATCAAGGATATTGTTCATGGCTTTTCTTTAAAACTGTTGTGTTTCTTCAGGGAGTTCCAGCGCCAACTCCTCTCCAGAATTCACACGCAAAGATTATGGAAACTACTGTAAGGCAGCGTGAAKGCTGAGGAATACACAGCTTTACTCTACAGATGTGTTTTTGATYTTTCCTTTTGTTTTCAGGCTCCAGCACCTCAAGAGGGAGGAGTGAAAGTAGAGGTATTCAATACCCCACCAACTCCCCACAACATTATTTCTACTCCATCTTTTTTCCCCATTAAATCTGGTTTCTTTTGTCTGTTTTGGGTTGTGATTTTTATTTTTWTTWTTTTCCAGAGAGCGAGATCAGAGCCAGATTACAAAGTGCCTCCCCCTCTGCCGGAAGATGTAAGACCTCTGGAGTCAATGATCCTTCTGCTGTTATGCAATTCCTCATAAAAAAYGAGAGAAAGAAAGAGCTTTTTCTTCAAAGACACAGTTGGATTGAGAGAAATTTCTTCCACGGGATGTGCCTCTTTAGAATTATGTTGCTGTCAAATGATTTGGCTCCAAAGTCAGCACATGACAAATACACATTCCACTTTTTACATGCCATGAAGTCTCAACTAGAAACACATGTACAGTTAGGGTCTGGGGAGAAAAAAGTAGAAAAAAAAGAGTAGGGTGAGGTTTAAACAGTGGCTATTGTGAGTGTGTCTGTAAAAGACCACGTGCTGAAGCAGGAAATGTCCAGAACTGGATGGTAACTGTGGCACACATGAGTCACTCCTGCTGTTGAAACAAAACAGAGATACTCAGCTGCACAGATGTTCTCATTGCGCCCCCTGTTGGTTAAAGTCACTCTYTGCTGTTACTTAATCAACATTGTGCAACAAGTACACTATTGCACTGGGGTTGTGGGAAAAAATGTCCAAGTTAATTTTAAAAAGCATTTAGATGAGAAACAGACTCTGAGTTATTAAAGCTGAAAGAAGATGGATACTAGTGGAAATCTAAATCTAAAAGTGAAGAGCCAGAAATAGCAACATGGTAAATAAAAGTGCAAACACTAGCTAAAACAAAAATTTGCTAAACTATAGCTACAACCTAAAAGTGACAAAGCTGTAAAATTAGCATTATGTCTGCTAAAGGTAGTGAAATGCTGGAAACAAAATTTAGCAAAAGCCTAAAGCTTATAGTTAAAATAATAGTATAAAGCAATAGTTCAAACAAACAAATAAAAGGTAGCCAGAAGCTGAAAGTAGCAAAAGGCTATACTAAAAGCTAAACGTAATAAAATGCTGGAGACTAAAAACAGCAAAAATGACCTACAATTTAAAAGAAACTAAATGCTAATTAAAAAAGAGAAAAATAATCAAATAAATAAAATAAAATAAATCAAAAGACTAGCTAAATGTTGAGTATCAAAAGACTGGCTAGAAGCTGAAAGTAACAAAAGGCTAACTAAAAGCTAAAAGTGGCAAAAGTCGAGCTAAACTATCGATAAAATCTAAAATAAATAAAGCATATATGCTAAAACAGATTTCAAAACAGAGAACAACCTTATCACAACAGTGAAAATATTCATGAAAAATGTCAATATTTAGAAATGTATAAACGTTACTATAACTAAAAGTTAAATGACCCATCATAAGCTGAAGGTTTTGTAATTTAAAAATGTTTAAGTAGCACAAAGTAGCCTTTGCAGAAGTTGTTAGATTGCAACGAATGTACAGAAAAACACAATAGTGTAAATCCTGAATCAGCATTTGTACATTAAAATATTGTATCAGTGTGTTTTTATACTTTACAGCTTGTACTTTATGGATAACCACACTTTATACTGTAGTTTGAAGGAAAATATTTTACTTTTTCCATGGATTAAAATAAAAAGATCAGAAACTTTATTAACCTTCAACAACAGTCAGTAAGCAGGAAAGAAATAAATTTCAGTTATTCAGGTTTAAAATTCGTCTTTCTAAAGAATGCGTCACAGCCCTTGCATTTGCTGCAGGGTTTGCTAAGACCTTGTACACACAGTTGTCATTTTTAAACCGTGTTTGTGTGCCTGGTTTGGCAGGGGCAGAGCTGGAAGACGTGAAGAAGCTGCTGAAGGGCCGCTCCAGCAGCGTCAGCCCTACTCGCTCCTCCAGCGCCTCCATCACCCTGCCCGTCCCGAAAAAGTCCAGCGTGGAGACCAAGACCGTCTCAGTAGCCACTCAGTCAGGTATATTCTGTTACGAGGGAGACTCACATGCTGCACATTCGTAGACACTTTGTCTCCYTCCCACATGGTTTTTGTGCCACCTCAGATTCCCTTTAGCTGCACCGTCATCGCCGAGCGGCTTGTTCTTCAAAGTCAAGAGTGCACTTTTCAGATCTAAAAAAAGATGATTTCTTGAACTGTGGGGGNACCATTAGCTGTCCACAGAGCCAGAGCCTGAGCAAGTGCCAGGTATAAAAATATAGTGGTTGGGGAAATCCGTTGACCTCAGTTTAGAAAACAGCACATCTATTTTTTTAAGAGTTTAAGCAATGAATTTTTGTTCAGTGAAACTGGAAATTTGCTAAAATTATTTCTTCCAGGATGAAAATCTATTCTTAAACCCATGTACATCTCAAATTACACCTTAATAATGCTAAAAAACTATTTCGGAATTAGAGCTGGATGGGATTTTAAGGACTGTCTAACCTCAGGATAGAATGCCCTCAATATTTCACAAACAAACATGTTTCTAATAAACTTTACCAGAAGACGTGCATGTCCAAGGTGATTTTGATCAATTCTACCCATGTTACAGATTATTGTAGCCAGATGCTCTAGTTTGTAATTTGAGCATCTCGAAACATTTGTTTCACATCCGGTGTTCTGTTGACTTCTGCTTCCCTGTTTGGCTGTTCCCCCGGGGCTCTGCATGCACTGAAAAAGCAGCTCAACACAACACCTGCTGCCAGTGTCACTGCAAAAAGCTTTTCTAATCTGAGGGAATATATTTCACTAGRTCTACCAGAGGGCCACATAGCACTGCACACTTACCCAAACGTAATAAAGCTGTCATTTAAAAAGGCTTGTGTATTGTTTATTAGACCGACACACAGTGCAGTAAATTAACATATCTCATGCTCACGTGCATATATAACAGTTGTACCCTTGTTTATAATACATATGAAAACTAAAACCTTTGCAAACAAAGAATAAACACTTATTTAAGCAAGCTGAAGTTCACCAGCATAAGAAGCCTTGAGTCCAGACTCCTGTGTGGTTGT
Organism: Austrofundulus limnaeus; assembly: GCF_001266775.1. Classification (NCBI taxonomy): domain Eukaryota; kingdom Metazoa; phylum Chordata; class Actinopteri; order Cyprinodontiformes; family Rivulidae; genus Austrofundulus; species Austrofundulus limnaeus. The sequence continues at coordinate 15,850 of NW_013954106.1, forward strand.
GGTTCTGGTAAAAAAGTTGCTGTTGTTTATGTACTGCTACTTCAGTTTACCTCCTATATTTAGCTTTGTGCAACGTGTGACTTAAATTAAACTCTTTCATGCCATACAGCATCTCTAAGCTGACTAAAAGCCTTGAAATTATGTGAACAGATAGTTTACTTCAATTTTATGTCCAATTTTCTTTATTTCGTTTTTAGTTGTAGCTAAAAGTCTCACTGGCAGAGAAAACAGGAGCACAAAGTTGCATCTGCCACGCCCTCTAGTGGCAAATTTTGTCACTACAACCAATTCAGTGCCACTGAGACACTTTCATACATATTTCTAATTTTCAAAAAATGATGTATGAGCTGCTTTGAGTGCTTTTTTAAAAAGTTTAAAGTGTAAAAAAAAGTTTTTTGGTGGTTGGGCCTCGTTGGTGGGCTGAGTGGAAGTCTGCAGCCAGTTGCCCATCCCTGGTTTGGCTATAACTGAAATGACAAATATTCATATTTTTGAAAACTTTTTTTGAAAGGAACTTTTTGACCCTTCTGCCGCRCTTGGGTCAAAATGATCCACAGGACCTGGTGAGTCATTTTGACCCAAGGACAGTTAGAAATGTTTGTGCACTGATGTGATGATACATTTAGGCAAAGTACTGTACATTTTATAAAAAGCGAGTATAAATTTCCTGAAAGACAATTTTCTGGAATTTAGCAAAACTGCACAGCAACGTTTACATCACAAATAAAAGAAAAGTAAAAGGGAACATGCTCCCATTCATAATTTTTGTGTTTTTTTTATGTCCAACAGTGTCGTCTTCATTTGGCTCCGGTTTGAGAACGGCTGGGTTTGACACCATTGATGTAGCTGGCCTCTATGATACTGGGATGACATCTCGGCAGCGGGATACTGGAGTCCAAACGGGCCGTTATGATGTCACGGTCAAATCAAGCCATTATGATACTGGCACCAAATCGAGCCAGTATGATGTTAGCCTGGGTTCAGGCCAATATGATGTTGGTTTGAAGTCAGCACAATATGATATGAGTCTGAAATCAGGCCAATATGATACTGGTTTGAGGTCAGGTCAGTACGACAGTGTGAGGTCAGGTCAGTACGACAGTGTGAGGTCAGGTCAGTACGACAGTGTGAGGTCAGGTCAGTACGACACGCTGGACGCCCCATTTCCCACTTTCTCCTGGTCCACCACAACACTACCATCCTCCTCCGCCGCTCCAGTTGTCYCTGGCAACACCAGCAGCAGCTACACCTACCAGGTCAGCCAGACCGGCACCAACAACATGCCAGGGGGGTCCCCACCACTCAGCCCTGTCTCACCCCCATCCCTGTCAGGTACCTTATTTCTGCTGATCTCTTAAAGAGAGTYTTGTCCACATACCTGAAAATGAAACATTTTTCACTAACCCAGTCAGTGAAAAAAATACATAAATATTTGGGACGTTGTGAAAAATGTAAATAAAATCAACTTTGCAATGTTTTGAAAATCTCATAAACCCACATTTTATTCTCAAGGGAACGTAGTAAATATCAAATGTTGAAATCAAGAAACAGACTAACAATTTTAAATTTAAAGACAGCAACACATAAAAGTTGGGACGGGGCATCAAGGCTGTAAAAATAAGGGAACCAACAAGAAACACCTGGAGGAGATTTTTTTTWAAATCAATAATTAGGTTAAATAGAAACAGGTCAGTAAGAAGACTGAGTGTAAAAAGAACATTTTAGGGAGGCTGGATTTATTAGAAGTAAAAATGGGCAGAGGTTCACCAGTCTATGAAAAAAAAAACTGCCTAAAATTAGTGGAATAATTTCAGAATAATCTGGAGAATATTCTGATATCAAAATACAAGAACGAAAGCCATTAACCATCTCACAGTTAAAAAAATGGTTACTTCTGCACAAAGTGTCTGAGCTTCGACAGCTTGCTGTATGAACACTGAGTTGCACCGTTGGAACTGAACAAATTCAACCAGTAAATTTACACCATTATACAGACCCAAGGAATTTTGTGTTAACTGATTTGTGTTAAACTTTTCTTTAACATCATAGATAACATTTTTCATAAATATTTTTAAGCTGTAAGTCTGCTTTTTGAGCTTGTTGAACGTGCACTGTTGCATTTTCACAGAAACCTCAGTGTTTATCTTGGTTGACCTGCTGTGACTCAGATCTCATACTAGTTGAAAACATTTGGTGCATAATGAAACAAAAAATCAGCAAGAAGTCCCAGGACTGCTGAGTAGTACATCAGACAGCTACACAGAGGCAAACATGACTCCTTTCTCCTTTTTTTAGAGATTTGTTTCGGCAGTCAAATACGAAGTTGACTTTTTTTTTCTAAAAACTGCACAAACTATTTCATTGAAAGAAAACATTTAAAAGGTTTAGTGTAATCCATCACAAATACAATATGGGTTTATGAGATGTGAGAAAATTCATTTTTATTAACACTTTACACAAGGTCCCAACTTAGTTGGAAGCGAGYTTGTGAATTGATCAAATGGGCCAAATCCTGTGAAACCAAATCAGTTTCCTCGTGTCTTTTTACAGTTTATGGCTTTCAAAATAATCTGGCACCCACCTCCAGCGGTGTTCTTACCACCAGTGGCGCCAATGTCTCTGCAAATGCCGGAGGTACTGCGCCGCGTCTACACATTCTCACATATTTTTCATGCTAAAAATGATCAAAAATGCAGCTCTTTTATTGATGAGTGTGTGTTTGTATTGACAGGATATGGTGTTCAGAAGAACGTGTCAAACGGCGGAGGTGTCATCAGCTCTGGGGCCTCTACAGGTTAGCCTGAAAAAGTGAAAAGTTGCCGTCAGGCGACAGTTTTAAACATCACATCCCTCCTGACCGAGTCTCCTGTCGTCAGCTACAAGATTCCAAACTGACGATGCCTACAGGAGGGACTATAAGTACGTGGCTTCTGAGAAGGAGAACGTTCCTGCCAGGAGAGATGGAGAGATGCTCATTTTGGCCAAAGACAGTGGGAAGCAGTTCACCACCACCACCACCGGCAGCAGCGGCGTTCATGTTGGAGGAGGTGAGTGATGAACGCACTGACCCCTTCTGGAGAAACAGGGATGATGACGCAAAAACTATTACGCTATTTCTAATTGTTGCTTTTTATAAACCATCTGCTGCTCAGGAAGAAAAATAAATATAATTTGAAAAGAAATCTATCTGTTGTGGGTTTGTGTGTCATGCTGTGTACTTTGCAGGTTCGCTGTCAGGAGATTCCATCAAGAAGGAGAAACTTATTTCCAGCTACGTTGACACGGCCCCACTGAAAGCAGACACGGGGAACTCTTACTGTGAGCACTGATAATGTAAAGCTTAGTTTTGTGATAAACTTCGGAAATGATTTTAAACATAAACAGGCGACACTGTCCTGTTTCTCCATCAGACGGATCGTCTGGAGTTTTAATGAAAGACAAAGCAACGTATGCAGGTAATTTTTCAGCTCATTACTCCTGAGAGGAGCGTTCGTTTGGTGAGGGGTGTTTGAATTACCAAAATAAATTGTTTTTGTGGGTATTTTTTCCCTTTGAAGAAAAAAAAACTATCAAATCTTGATTAGCATTTTCATTGTTTTGTTCCATTATACAAGACATTTTTCAAAGAAGTAACAAATTCAAATCAAAAACTATCTTAGCACAAAAACTAAGAACATTTGAAGTTTATTTCTTTGTTGTAACAATGCTTCTTGGCAATAAAGCTTATACAGTTAGAAAGGATGTTAAATGCCCTTTTAAATTGTGCCACATTTGTAAGGAACATGCATTTGTGGGATGAGCAGTAGAGCTGAGTGTGTGGGTTGTGCACGTGAAAAACTTGCCAAATCTTCCCTGCCATTGGCAAACATCTTGTTCTGCTGTTGTTATTTAAAACTTGATTTGAGCTTCTGGTTCCCCCAGGTTCTTCCAATCAGCTGCTCTGAATAAGATTTATTACCAAGAAGTTTTTGTACAATAAAGAAATAATCAACCAAACATAAACTTCCTTACTTTTTGTGCTATATTTATCTAAAGTTTGATTCATTTTATAATAAACCCAGATTTAAACCAAATTACATACAAGACTTTTTAAATAGAATGTGAATATTTGACTTATAAAACCTATAAACTGATTATCCAAATAACACGGCGTGAACACTAAGAGTGAGACTTTAACTCTGTCCTCAGAGATCCGCAGAGACAGCGGCGTCTTCGGAGGCGGAGGCTTCTGCTGCTGCTCCGACGCGTGCTGCTCCTGGTGGAAGTGGCTGCTGGGCTTGCTCCTCCTCGGCCTCCTCCTGCTGGGACTCTTGTTTGGCCTCATCGCACTGGGTAACACTGACTTAGAGCAATAGTAGACAAAAGGAAAAATAAATATTTCCCTGAACATGATACCTCAGCAGGCCTGAGGATCTGGAGCTGGTGTCTGGGAGGGAGTTGTTTTTGTACAAATAAAACACTTTTCAGTTTTTACAAGCTGCTGAGCCTTATTTCACAGGGCCGTGAGGCAGCACGTGCCGTGGAAATGTGACCTCTGCAGGCTCTCGCCCTCCCATAAAGTCTGGCACCTGTAAACTTTGGAAATAGTTGCCTGATAACTGCATTTGTTCACCCTGCAGCAGGACTATTGTAATGCACATTTCTCCTGGTAAACTGTGCTAAAGCCAGTCTGTAGGAAATTTTATGGCGTTTATTGTTACTTGCATGTAACCCTGTATAAAATGCATGAAAAACAGTTACCAACACACAACGACACGCACAAACACACCACTTCCTCCATAAGCAACATTCATCCAATGTTTTACAATCTGTTGAGCAAGACAGCTAACAGTGAAGTGAAACATGTTTGCTGTGTGTGATGAAATATTTCACAATTAACGGTTTTTCTATGAAAGTACTACATCGGCAATAACTTTTCTCGTATTTTTGAAATTTCAGAGCACAAAGCGTAACAAAGTGTAGAGCGTGCTGAGAGTACCAGAAACAACAATCCTTGTCAGAGCCATGAAATATACACTTCCCAGAGCACCATAAATTCTATTCTTATTGTGAAAAACCTTTTAAGTGTGCCTTAAGAGCGCTGAAAGAAATTGATTTATGTAGAGAAAAAAAAAACAGATTTGCAGTTGTCCATTAATATCAAAGCATTGTAGCATTAGTTATGTGTGTATTAAAAAATAATTGCAAACAGAAACTAAAAGTATTTTCTTAAATGTTGTCAGTATCTGACATGTAGGCTGTGCCTGAAGTGGCAGACTATGGTTTAAATTAAAAATCAGGGATCACACAGACTGTTCGGCACCAATGTGATTATGCTTCCATGTTTTTTGTTGACTTTCTCAGCGTTGTGTTTGAGAAAATACCGTAGATTTGTCTTTAGATGCATATCATGCAAAATCCACTTGTTTTAGCTCTTAAATACATTTTGTTGTGAGTGCAGAAAGTCTCCCAGTGCTGCGTAGATATATTTATATACTGTTTAGATCATAAGTTTTAACACATTCAGTTTTCTCTATTTTTTTTTACATTTTTGAATAGTAAAATCACAATATTTGCTGCAGAGCGGCTAAAAAAGGCTCATGGACTTCCAGCTAACCAGTTGCACATATCCGCATTTTTCCTATTTGTTATCTTTATTTGCATCTTTGAATTAATTTATAAATAAAAAGTTTCTGCGCTGCTATATAGTCATAAATCCCTCTATCAAACTAGAATGGACCACACTGGAAGCTGGAGGGGGGGCGGAGTTTGATGTGCCTAATTTGCATTTAAAGAGACAGTACCAAAATGAGTTGCTCTCAGACACAACTCAGAACGGGGTGAAAGAGGGGCCTGCGTAGCCATAAAAACAAGGAGTGCCCACCAAAGCATAGCTCCACTTCATATGCTGTAGACCCAAATGAATGATTTAAATGTGAAAAGGAAGAATTTAAAAGTATGATATGACTCCTTTAATGTTCGCAATATGTAACAGTTGTTATCTACTAAACAGTAGAGACTTCTTTGGTTTCAGCCTTTGTCCTCTGTCTGTTAGTGATGTAACAATTAATCAAGAATAAATTAATAATCGGTTAAAACTGATTAAAATGTAATTCGATTCATAAAACTGAAAGAATCAGTTTCGTTGTTATTGTTGTCTTTAAGACAAATTCAGTTTTATACTTGATAACTTTTGGTCACTAAAGGATTTGTGATGACATTTTTATTTATTTTGAAGTTATATTCAAGACAACAGACATTTTGATACAAGGACAAAAATGCTAACGCTAAAAAGAAAGAAACATATTTGGTTGGAAAATGGCTATAGTTCATTTTGTCAAAAAATTTAAAAATATAATCGTAATCATGAATTTAAAATCAATAATGAAATCGACGCGGGGCTCCCTATTTAATATTGTTGTTGTTTTTTCCCAGCTGAGGATGTGAGGAAGCTGAAGAGCCGAGTGGCGACATTGGAATCCGAGGCCTCGGTTGCTGCTGCTCGCACTAGTCGACTGTCAGGTTTCACCAATGACATCAACTCCCACGTAAGCGGCGGCAGTGGCGGCGTTGGCGGTGGCGGAGGTACCGGTACTGACACGGTCTTCATGGGAGGCGGAGGCTCGGATTCCAAAACAAAAATTGACATCACTCTTGTTGGCGGCGGCACCACCGGTGGCAACGACATTGACAGGGGCACTTTAGTCATCGGTGGGGTTGCAGGAGCCGGAGCCGGAACCGGTGGCGGTGCCGGCAGTGCTGGTGCCGGTGCTAACGCTGGTGCTGGTGCCAATGCTGGTGCTGGTGTTAGTACTGGTGCTGCTGCTGCTGGTGGTGGTGGTACCAGTTTGAGTGGCAGTGCTGGTGGCGCCAGTTCAAGCAGTAGTGCTGTTGGTACCGGTACCAGTATCGGTGGTGGCACCAGCCTCGGTACCAGAGTGAGTGGAAGATACATCGATGATGCTGTTCTTCTGATGGCCATAAAGCAAATGTTGCGATCTGAGGTGCAGTCCCAGGAATTCAGAGGTACTGCATGAACACACACACACACACACACACACACACACACACACACACACACACACACACACACACACACACACACACACACACACACACACACACACTTACTAAGTTCATGTTCACTGAAATCATTATTTTCTCTCTCAGCTGTTCTTGCAACCTCAGTTCAGGCAGAGAGAGGATTGCCTGGACCTAAAGGTGATGCCCAAGTTTTGTTTTATAAAAATCTAAACCTATCATTTGTCAAGTTTTAAATTGTTCTTCTAATTTGCTGACTCACTTTTACCAGATTTCAATTTTTCCTCATTAGAATACTGCTTATTAGACTTATAATAAAAACTTCTTGTTTTTTGTTCAGGTGATTCTGGTTTTCCTGGAAATCCAGGTGAGTAGTCACTTTCCACCAGCTGAGCTTATATGTTGTCTCCTGTCACTGTTAAATAACCTCATTTTTCTGACTGTGACCTTAGGTGTACCAGGTCCAATGGGACATCCTGGCCCTGAGGGTCCAAAAGGACAGAAAGGAAGCCAAGGTACAGCGAGTGTTTCTGTTCAGACTGAGATGTGACATTTCAGTTAACTCAGAGTAACTGAAGGTCTGTCAACTAAAGGTGAACACGGACAGGAGGGGGCAACGGGTGTCAGGGGTCGTGAGGGTCCACCTGGGCCCAGAGGCGATCCGGGACCTCCAGGTTTTGGACTGAAAGGTACACATATATAATGAGAGGCTTTTAACAGTGAGATAAAACATCTGTCCTGATGCAGAATCAGTGCAACGCTCCAGGGTTTCATGAGTTTGGTTTCTGCAGGTGCTCGCGGAGATCCTGGACCTTCTGGACCTGTGGGACTTGCTGGGGAGCCTGGACAAAAAGGTGAGATCAGTACATTTAAATTAGAGCTTGGGAAAAAAACGGGCAGAATTAAAGACCAAGCATTTGAGGCTAAATGCAGATCGCCCGCCAGTTTGCCAAGGTTGATTGAATTTAGAAATTTATCAGTTTTAGTTAAAAATAAAAATCAGGTACCTTCATTCAAAATATCGACTCTACGTCTCTCCTAATGCCCCAGGTGTGGCTATTTATGTGTTTTTAAGGTTTGTCAGGCTGTGGTGGCCATTTTGGATTTTATTGACTCCAAAAAGTTGTCAGCTCTAGGCATATACCCAGTCACTTTGGCCTGTGATTTACAACAAAATCCTCCCCACTGTTTTTGAGATATGGTGGGAAAAGACGCACACACAGACAGATGCACGGAGGCGGTTACAGTATTGGTGGGCAATAATAAAGAAAACCAACAAATTGAATTTGATAATTTATCATTTCATGATGTTAAACTAAAGAGAAACACCAGGGGGCAGTGTGGTGTTAATTTCAGTCTGTGAGTACACCTTTGTGTCTGAGCAAGAAGCAAACAATTTGATTGTTTTTCCTTGACCAACAAATGAACATTATTTATTTATACCAGTACTTGTTTTATATTTTACTATTCTTTTGTGGCATCTTTTCTTGACATGCCAACCTCAAAAATGTTTAAGAGTTTTAAAAGTTTAAAAGTCTCTTTAACTCAGATCCTTTTGATTTATTTTTAGGCGCTCAGGGAGTTCCTGGATCAGCCGGACCACCAGGTCAGTTTCTTTTCTTCACGTGAAAAATTTCTATTTTCAGATTCTGCACCACGAGCTGAAAACATGAACAGTATTGGTTTTGTTACAGGTCAGCCAGGTCCTCAGGGTTTCCGTGGCGAGTCTGGGCTACCTGGGGCTAAAGGTGGGTTAGGCACGAACTATAACTTCATTACAGAAAAATAAAAAAAAGTTATTTTTGTTGGATTTTAAGAGTAACTCTTGTCTCTCTGCAGGGGACAGGGGTCTTGCTGGATTTCAAGGACTCAAAGGTTTGTTGTAGCTCCATCCAATGACAGGACCTGTGGACTCAGTGACCATTTTAACCAGTTTAACCTTTAATGGTTGTAGGTGACGTTGGTTTACCAGGTCAGCCAGGTATACCAGGAGAGAAAGGCGCCAAAGGAGCTATGGGTGAGTCATGAGATTTATTCTAAATGCTGTGAACATTAGTTTCTTACTGACAGAATACAGTGGTTTGCAAAAGTATTCATACCCCTTGAACTTTTCCATATTTTGTCACATTACAACCACAAACATAAATATATTTCACTGGAATTTAATGTATAGGCCGCAGTTCGATGATCGATTTTGTCATCGTTTCATCGGATCTGCGACCGTATGTCTTGGAC
>NW_013954106.1:26104-30420 GCF_001266775.1 Austrofundulus limnaeus
GTCCAAGACATACGGTCGCAGATCCGATGAAACGATGACAAAATCGATCATCGAACTGCGGCCTATACATTAAATTCCAGTGAAATATATTTATGTTTGTGGTTGTAATGTGACAAAATATGGAAAAGTTCAAGGGGTATGAATACTTTTGCAAACCACTGTATCTACTGGTTTTGGTTCATTACAAACAGGAGTAATATTACGACTGTAGAGTTAACTCTGTTTCTGCTGACTGTAGTTACATTTTCTTTTTTTCTTTTTCAGGATTTTCTGGACAAGAAGGAGCAAAAGGATCGAGAGGTAATTTACTCAGTCAAAGCAGAAAATAAAATAAAATAAAGAAAACAAAACCTTAGTTTACTTCTGAACAATGGTCAGATCTGTAGCGATTCATGCCTTTACTTTTGGACCTCAGGTGACCAAGGACCTTCTGGGCCTCCAGGACTCAGAGGTCCTGTTGGACCTCCTGGAGAGGCTGGACTTCCAGGTGACATTGTTGATCCATTGTTATTTTACCAACCTTATTTTTGTTACAATTAAATAATAAAACATTTATATTACCCCGTATAGGAACCATTGGGCTTCAAGGACCACCAGGTAGACCTCTTTTATTGATGCAGCACTTAGAGAAGAATCCAGCTGTCTTACTGATTCAGTTTTTCTTGTTTTAATATCATCTACACTGATTCTGTTCTCTKCTCATTAGGAATACCAGGGAATCCAGGCCAACCTGGGGTCAAAGGTAAAACCGCTGTGAATATGTTGAAAAAAAAAATCGTTTTTACTTTGTTGTTTGAAGTTCAGTATCTGACCCGTGTCTCTGTGTTTCAGGTGAACCCGGTGTACCAGGGAGAATCATCAATGCAGGTCAGCCAACGTCAGAAAACTGCAGTTTCATTGCGGTTTTGATCCCCGTAATGTTTGAGGATCTGATGGTCTCTTGTCTGCTCCAGCTGGCTCCACCTCTGTTGGCATCCCAGGGCCGCCTGGGCCTGCTGGTCCCCCTGGGCCTGCTGGACCTCCAGGATTATCAGGTCTTATTTTTGACACTTTCCTTAAATCGGGTTACCACTCTCTTCGTTTAAAARACAGTAAAACTAAAGTACTGTATCCAGTTTTAAACTACAATTTTTATACARTGACTTCCTCAGGTCCCATTGGCCCTGCTGGTCTTCCTGGCTCACCTGGTACGTTACTACGTTGTTTAGTTACAAAACTGCTTTATAGTTTTTGATAATAAGCATTTAACAGTTGTTGTGTTTTGTCATCAGGTCCTAAAGGAGACAGAGGATACAAGGGAGACCAAGGAGAACCTGGAATAGCAGTCAGGACCAGTCAAAGTATATCCTCCTCTACAGCAGAGAGTATGTTTTTCATGGCTTTCTTTGATAAATGCTGTTGTTTTGCCACTTCAGTAGAAAACCAAACTGAATGTTAGTTTCTTAATTTCTGCATCATCTGTGGCTATATATATATATATTATAGTAAGAATGAAAAAGTAGAAGAGAAATATAAGAGCAGTAAAGAGAGAAACCGATAGAAATTATACATCATGTGAAATGAACACCAATAACACAACAGGACACCACACCCGACATTTGACCATCACACACAAATGCTGTTTTGTTTTCTCTCTCCTGCCTGACACAGTTTGATGCCAAAGAAACTCATAGCAAAACTGGGCTTAAAAGCAGTAATAATAAACTTGTAGAAAGTAATTGTTGAATGTACATCTGTTGGAGTTAGTTTGTTTCAGGGCTCTTCATTTAAAGTTGTGCTTTTTTTCTGTTTTAGGACAGCACAGCTCCAGTGCACACTCAGAACTGCGTGGCCCACCGGGTCCACCTGGGCCTCCTGGACGTCCAGGTAAGTCTGACTCCACCCTCTCCTTCAAAACAGACTTAGATAAAAATAAATGTTATCTGAGTTGTTTGTCAACAACAGGAATCACTCAGTCATGTTGAGTCAGATCATTTAAAACTACAGTATCTTGCTGTGTGTTTCTGTGTTCATTAGGCGATTCAAGACAGGGCCCCCCAGGACCACCTGGGCCTCCAGGCCAGCCAGGCAAGTTTCTGTCACATAAATTCACACTGTAGCTATTTATGTCACACTTACCCACTGAATTTGGGCTCTGTAGGTTATGGAAGTCTTGGACCTAAAGGAGAAAAGGGAGACGCAGGTTTTTCGTCCAGCTCTGGTATGATTCAGAATATAAACTTCTGTTTTGTCTTTTTTTTTTTTTTTTTGGTTTGAAGAAAAATGGTGACGGGACTGAGGTCAGCTCTGCTCTTCTTACAGGAACATTTTATACTGGACCACCAGGACCTCCTGGGCTTCCTGGGTCTAAAGGATCAACAGGTGATCAGATTGTGCAAAGTTGCTGGYTCCATCACTACGAGCTGCTCTTTGTGTTTTGTTAATTTGTATTGGCATCTGGATTATTATTGCAGGTTCTCCTGGACCACGTGGATACCCAGGTATTTTACTTATTTCCTTTTTTTTTTTTTTTAAATCACCATTTTTTTTAAATTTCATGTTTTGGACTGAGGCAAGCTCTGGCAAAAAATACGTGAACACTGTTCTTGGAGGATGTTCTTTCAATTGTTTAGTTTTATTAATTTAGTTTGAAAAATAAAAAACAGACATGCTACAAAACTATCATTTTTCAACATTCCAACTTTCTGGCTTTAATATATAATAAGTAAAAAAGACAAAATATGATTGCTGAAGTCCATCTGAAAAAAAATATGGAAGCACTCAAACTTAGGAAAAAAAACTTGACTAATGAGAAAAACTCTGCGTCATTACTACTTTGTTTCACCACCTCTGGCTTTTATAACAACTTGAATTCTCTGAGGCATGGATCTAACTAATGACAAACAGTACTTCTCATCAATCTGGCTCCAACTGTCTCTTATTGCTGCTGCCAGATCAGCTTTGTAGGTTGGAATCTTGTCATTGACCATTTTCTTCAATTCCCTCCAGAGATTTTCAACTGGGTTGAGATAAATACTATTCGCAAGCCYTGCCATTGACATTATTTGTCTTTCCTGAGGAAATTGTTGTCATTTGTCTTATGGCAAGTTGCATCTTGAAAACAGTGAAAACCTTTTTATCCTCCAGTAATTTTGAATGATTATATTTTTGTTTTGTGAGCAACAATTTAGTCAAAAACCATTGGGCCTCATGCAAGAACCGTTCGTACAAACAGATTTGTACTTAAGTACGAGTTATTTAGGATAATTTGTGGCATTCACCAATTTTCTCGTATTTTAAAATTTGGGGGGTGGGTTGCGTCGCGTAACTACTCTTCTTGTGAATAAATGAAAATTATGTAATACAGTTGTTAACAATTAAATTAAAAATATTTGACCAAAGGAAAAGCAGAGCAGGACTAAAGAGAGATGAATATGATTTAGATTTTTATTTCTGTGACTGTATACGACCCACAGGAGAAACAACATTAACAGCAGTCGTCATTACATTCCTCGGCTTTAAAGCAGCTCCTTCAATTCCACAGCTGACGCTGCTWAAAATGACAGATTTTCTTTTCTGGATCTGTGAGAGCAGGAAATCAATCTCCGAACTCGTAAAGTTCTTCTTTTTACTTTGTGATGTCATTTATGAATGGACACTTCCTGGTATCTGAGGAAGGAAATGTAGCCTTATATGGTGTTTTTGGGGTGGTAATTATGCTAATCTGCTCTCCTCGTGCGTGAGCACCTGATACGCATTCATCAGTTTACGCAGCTCATTTACACACTTTTCCTGAAGATAGAAGAGTTTGTTGAATTTGTCGTGATATGTTCGTAAGAACCCTTCGTACGAACAAAAGTAAGAGAAATTTAGGATAAAAATACGAACATGTTCTTGCATGAAGCCCAGTGTTCTTAAGTGTACTATATATAAACATTTGATTAAAATTGCATTTACATGACTACATCACAATATTCTTGGTATTTATTCCTGTTTGAATCACTGTTTCACATGTTTCAGGTGACCCAGGCTCACCAGGTGTGCCTGGGACTCCAGGAAGACCGGGATTCGCTGAGGGAGGTGAGCCCTTCTTTTAAACCAATGCTTTATGCCACACAAACAAATTTTTGATAAGTTTGAGTATTCATTCCTAATGTGTTGAACTATGAAGGAAATGTGATCGCTGGACCACCAGGTCCACCAGGACCTCCTGGACGACCAGGACTACCTGGAGTCAAAGGTAAACCCGGCATCCTGCTGAAAGCAGCTCAGAGTTTTATTGACTGCAATCCAGTTTAGAAACTTGCCTGTGTGTCACTTCATCATCAGACTGTTTG
>NW_013954106.1:31420-39991 GCF_001266775.1 Austrofundulus limnaeus
TTGGCTGGATGGATGGTTGGTTGGTTGGATGGATGGATGGATGGATGGATGGATAGATGGATGCTTGATTGGCTGGATGGATGGTTGGTTGGTTAATTGGTTGGATGGATGGATGGATGGATGGATGGATGGAAGGAAGGATGGATGCTTGATTGGTCAGAAGGAATGCTTGATTGGCTGGATGGATGGTTGGTTGGTTGGATGGATGGATGGATGGATGGATGGATAGATAGATGGATGCTTGATTGGCTGGATGGATGGTTGGTTGGTTGATTGGCTGGATGGATGGTTGGTTGGTTGGATGGATGGATGGATGGATGGATGGATAGATGGATGCTTGATTGGCTGGATGGATGGTTGGTTGGTTGATTGGCTGGATGGATGGTTGGTTGGTTGGATGGATGGATGGATGGATGGATGGATAGATGGATGCTTGATTGGCTGGATGGATGGTTGGTTGGTTGATTGGCTGGATGGATGGTTGGTTGGTTGGATGGATGGATGGATGGATGGATGGATAGATGGATGCTTGATTGGCTGGATGGATGGTTGGTTGGTTGATTGGCTGGATGGATGGTTGGTTGGTTGGATGGATGGATGGATGGATGGATGGATAGATGGATGCTTGATTGGCTGGATGGATGGTTGGTTGGTTGATTGGCTGGATGGATGGTTGGTTGGTTGGATGGATGGATGGATGGATGGATGGATAGATGGATGGTTGATTGGCTGGATGGATGGTTGGTTGGTTGATTGGCTGGATGGATGGTTGGTTGATTGATTGGCTGGTTGGTTGGTTGGATGGATGAATGGATGGATGGATGGCTGTTTGGTTGTTTGATTGACAAACGTCATATATTGATTAACTGTATCCAGGTGCTCCTGGTCCAAAGGGTTTCAATGGTGAAGCTGGACCCTCAGGACCAAAAGGTACTGTAACTTTTTGTTCAATTCAATTCAATTCAATTCAATTCAATTCAATAAGAATTTATTGATCCCAAAGGGAAATCAGAAGTTTTAACTCATTTAACTAAATGTCCGTTCTGCAGGTGACCGAGGAGCTCCAGGGGTGCCAGGAACCAAAGGGGATCAAGGAGAAAGAGGACCACGTGGACCAGCAGGTCTGTCTCACACATCCAGACCTCTWAAACACACCTTAGTCTTTCAGCAGTCTCGCTAAAACCTGTCCACTGGTTCAGGAGATAGGTTGTCCCCCTTTGCTAAAGTTAAAGTTTATTTGAAGGTGAACCTGGAACATCTGGACCACAAGGCCCATCAGGACCAATGGGGTCAAAAGGAAGTGCAGGTGAGAAGAACCTTCTTGGAGAAGTTCTGCAGAACATCTGACCCACATGGTGTCGTTAACTCATGTGTTTGGCCTGAAGGTGAAACGGGCTCCATGGGACCTCCTGGTGCTAGAGGACCACCAGGACTTCCTGGTGATATTGGTCCTCCAGGTACAGACTCAGCTTTCAGAGTTATTTCAGGTTTTAAATCACTTCACWAAAATAAAAACAGTTTTCTAATGTTCCACCCTGCTGGGTCTCCAGGTTCTCCMGGGCAGCAGGGACCTCCAGGTGAGAAAAGAAGCCTCAGATCTTTTTTACTTCCTGAAGCTCAGAGTTTTTATTTGACCTGTTCTTGATGCAGGACTCGCAGGAAACCCAGGACAGCCTGGCAGCAAAGGTACCAGACTGCAAAAATAGCTTCTGTACAGGTTCTAAAACTAATGTTTGTTTCAAATATTCCTCCTCAGGTGAACCAGGATCACCTGGGAAAGTCATCGGTCCAAGTAAGAACACTTCTGGTTCTGACGTCGTGTTTAAACCCAGCAGGACTTAATAAAACTGGGTTCTGTACCGTCTCCTTCTTTATAGTTACTTCTGATACTGTGGCCATCCCTGGACCTCCAGGACCATCTGGGCCTCCGGGTCCTGCAGGACTTCCTGGTTTATCTGGTCCCATTGGTCCTGCTGGWGTTCCAGGACAACCAGGTGACTCCAGATCCGTGGCAAATATCTGAGATAAATAAGGCAATTATCTTTGACTGAACTATTTGRTGCTAAATTATTTATTTAGGTCCAAAAGGAGATTCTGGGGAGAAAGGAGATAAAGGAGAGCAAGGTCAACGTGGTGAACCAGGTAACCGCCTACTATTAGCTCTTGGATGTCGACGTTTGCTGACTTCTAGTGGTGTCATTTGTCATAAAACTTTATTTGTTTCAGGAGCCGGACCTGCAGGTCCACCAGGACCACCAGGTCCTCCAGGACAAGCTGGTCCTCAGGGTCCTCCTGGTATGTAAATATGAAACAGGAGCATCACAGTGCTTTAACGTGAACTGACCATGTTGTTGTTGTATAGGTGAAGGTAAACAAGGTCCTCCAGGCCGTAGAGGACCACCTGGAGAGCCAGGTAAGCCTGAACCCTGCTTCAAAGAGAAACAAATGTATCGTCAGCATGACAATTTTAAAAAGTTTGCTTTTCTGTCTCAGAGTTTTAAAAATTTTTGTGTCCCAAAAGGTGTTGGTGACCCTGGACCTCCAGGGAAGAAGGGAGAGCCRGGCAGCTTTGTGCCCACATCAGGTTGATAAAAACAATCATTCAGATAAACTCCAGGTTGATCACAGATTATAAAATATGGATGACCTTTTAACTCATGTTTTTTATCAGAAACCTTCTTTGCCGGACCACCAGGACCTCCAGGCCCACAGGGTCCACCAGGTAGGTTCAGTGTAGATTCTTTAAAACACGCAGCAGCAGCAACTGGATSAGGAGTTCCAGGTTCTGAGAACTTTGATTTATTTTTAGGTGACGAAGGACCTCAAGGCTACCAAGGTGAGAAAATCTGTTTATTTATCATAAAAAAAAATGTGATTTATTATCTTTAACGACAAGCTTTTATCCTCAGGAGAGCCGGGACAGCCTGGTCTTCCAGGAGAACCAGGAGTTGGTAAGAGKACAAAATAAATCGTTGTTATTATTTTGATAATGAACCTTCAGGTTTTGAGTTTTAATCACTGGTTTGGTTTCTATCTTCAGGTTTCCCTGGACCTCCTGGTCCAGAGGGACCACAAGGACCTAAAGGTAAATCCAGGTCTTTGAAGGATCTTTCTAAAAGTAKATTTGACCTCTTTTAAGTTTGTGTTTTTATGTTTGTCTTTCAGGAGATCCTGGAATCCAGGGAGCTGAGCCTGGTAAAAAAAATAAAATAAAAAAATAAAAAAAACAACATTTCGATTTGATTTACAAGGTTTTTGCAGCATTATCGTTAACGAGTTAATTTCCCGATGGTTTTCTTGAGAAAACCATCCGTCCGTTTTCTTCCTCTTATCTTGGATCGGGTCTTGGGAGCAGCAGCCTAAGCAGAGACCCAGACTTCCCTCTCTCTTGGGCCAGCTCGTCAGGGGGAATCCCAAGGTGTTCCCAGACCATAGTCCCTCCAGCGTGTCCTGGGTCTTCCTCTGGGCCTCCTCCCAGTGGGACGTGTCCAGAACACCTCACCAGGGAGGAGTCCAGGAGGCATCCTAACCAGATGAACCACCTCAACTGGCTCCTCTGGACGTGGAGGAGCAGCGGCTCTACTCTGAGTCCCTCCTGGATGACTGAGCTTCTCACCCTATCTCTAAGGGAGAGCCCAGACACCCTGCAGAGGAAACTCATTTCAGCTGCTTGTATCTGTGATCTCCTTCTTTCAGTCACTACCCAAAGCTCCTGACCATAGATGAGGGTAGGAACGTAGACAGACTGGTAAATCGCTTCACCATGGTGGAAAACCATGGAAAATAATTATATGCAGAAAATGGCCGCTCTCAGCTTACGTTACGTTCATTGAGGCATTTATGAGGACTATAAAACCAAATTAAAAGTTAAAATATAATTCAGAATAATCTAAAAACTGATAGAAAAAACAGAAGGATTTTAATTGTAAAAAGAAAATTTAATGTGTTTGAAGGTCTTGGTGACATCTAGTGGTCGTTACAGGAACTGCATCTTAAAGCAAAATGTTGTTTCAGGTAGCTCATATATTCCAGGCCCACCTGGTCCACCAGGCCCACCTGGTCCACCTGGAACTGAACCGGGCAATGTGGGCCAGTACATAGCAGACTATCTTCAGAGTAAGTCTTCCTTTGGCGTTTGTTGTTTCTGAAACACAGATAAAACCAAAAACTAAGACAGGATCTCTGAACCTCAGGTGARGGCATCAGACAGTACCTGGCTGGGCCTCCTGGGCCTCCTGGACCTCCAGGGGAACCAGGATCTTCTGGTCCATCAGAAGATGGACTTGTGGATGATGTTGCCAGCAGAGTCATCGCCTACATTCAGAGTATTTCATCAAATTGTTACATTTTCATTGAACAGAATGTTTGTTTGTTAGTGCAAAAAAACTATTTTTTGTTTATTTAGGTTCAGGTTCAGGAGCCCCTGGTCCTCCTGGTCCACCTGGACCCGTCTCCGTCAATGACATCATCAATGTGTTGCAGCGTGAGTCTCTGACAGAAAATAAACTCGTTATTTTTGTAATAATAACCCAAACTTCAGATCCAGTAAATAAACGCAGCAGGTTTTAACCTCAACTGTCTCRAGGAGAAGACGTCAGGGCCTACATTACAGGTCCACCTGGTCCACCAGGACCTCCTGGAGGTCCAGGTTTTGGTGGCTACCCCTTCAACACCCAGGATCTTGCTGAACGGGTCTACAGTCTGATGAACGGTGAGGATTTCTGCTGGCTTTATCTGTGACCTGAAAGTTTTGTGCTCCTGTTTGATTCTGGTCCTGTCTGTCACCAGAGAGGGGGGTGTCGGGTCCTCCTGGACCTCCTGGGCCTCCTGGACCCCCTGGAAACCTGTTAGCAAGTAAGAAACACAACAATGATGTAAACAAACCAGATCCAGGTCTTTTAGATGAGCGAGAGGATCAACTCACGTTTGTTCCTGTCTTCATCCAGCTGGATTTCAATCCCTTGTTGGCCCTCCGGGACCTCCTGGTGCACCAGGTACTCCTGGACCACAAGGTCCGCCTGGACCACCTGGAACTCCAGGATTTGGGAGCTACGTCAGCTCAGATATTCGTGATTACCTGCAGAGTGAGTTCCAGCAGATATTTAAATATGTCAGACCAGACCATCAAAAACTAAAAACCATGTGTCCAGAACCTGATCCAGGTCCTGTAGAGACCTCCTCCTGTTTTCTGCAGGACTGTCTCAGTCTCTGAGGAAGAGAGGTTTTTAATTACATGAAGAGAGAACAAAACGTTTCTGTTGCTTCCCTGTAGGTGTTTCCTTTAGAGGCCCTCCAGGACCCCCTGGACCTGAGGGCCCCCCTGGTCCCATTGGACAGATGGTCTCGTTTACAGACCCCATAGCTGGAGAGAAGCTGAAGGCTGAACGAGAGGAATACGTCCGGAGTGAGTTTCAGAGATTTTACTGACTCAGAATTGAGAGCTGAGTCCTGAACCTGAGAGAAAACCCACCAATGCAGAGAGAGAACACGTAAACTCCACCCAGAAGGTTCAGGAGGCGAACCTGTGACCTTCTTATTGTGAGGCGACAGCTGCAGCCGCTGCTCCACCGCCTCACTTTAAGCCAGTTTTACTTTCATTTAATGAAACAAGTTTTGTTTTTGTTCCAGCTGAAGACGGTCTGAGCAGAGCCATGTTTGGACTTCCTGGTCAACCAGGACCCCCAGGACCCCCAGGACACAAGGGAGAGCCAGGTGTTCCTGGTGACACCCCCYACTACTCCATCTTGGCTGGAAAAGTAACTGATTACATCAAAGGTTGGTGATTTAAATGAATAAATTTGTAAACATATTAAACCATAAACTTTAAACATCTCTGTCTTCATCTGCAGCACACGGTCTTCTGGAGGACATTGTACAAGGACCTCCAGGACCACCAGGACCCCCAGGTCCCTCAGGGAACAGCAYATGGTCCAGTTCTCATGGAAACAGCACAGAACTGATAGAATTAATTAAAAGTGAGTGAAAACTTGCTTGAGTAAATCACATTCAAAGACACTTGTATGGGATCAATCTTGTTTCAGCAGGAAGTGAATTTGAATTGCTCAGATTGAATCTGAATGTTCATAATTTGAAATTGAATGCATTGGTTTGAAAATGAATTTTACTAATTTGAAACTGAATTTAAAGTTTTGTATCTGAATTAATTTGCTTTGAAACTGTATTTTGGTTTATTAAAAATTCTGTTTGACTACTTTCACTTTCAGTTCCATAATTCAGATTTTTGTGTCACATCCTGGTCCTTGAGAAAGCCAGGCAGAGTAATCAAACACAGATCCACTGATTTATGTTTCACTTTGGTGAAGTTTCCCTTCTGGATGTAACAGAGTTGATGCAATCCACTGTAAAAGTGACAAAAACACACAAAGTTATTTTATTGCAGTGATTAATTTGACCTATATGTAGAAAATGTTACATTTACATCACATCATGGATCAGTCAGCAGCAGCATCTGATCAATGTGATGTTTTAGCTACTAAAATGATGTAACTTCTTCAGTTTGCTGAAATAGATAAGAAAACAATCATTTTTATAWATTAAAATGTAAATGAAAGTTAATATTTTGTTTCTGTATAACATCTCTCCTCCACAGACCATGGAGCCATTGTGGGACCACCGGGGAGACCAGGACTGAAAGGGGAGGCGGGACATCCTGGACCGAAAGGACCAAAAGGTCAAATTTATTGTAGAATCTTTGAAGAACGTTCAGGATTATGTGTTACAAGTGTTTAAAGTCTCATCAACAGTTTTGACATTGTTTGTATGAACGCAGGTGAACGAGGCCTTCCTGGAGCTCAGGGACCCAAAGGTGACAGAGYTCAGTTCTGGTTTGGTTCCTGTCCACACAGAAACCCACAAATATAAATAATAATTTAAGAGTTTTTCTGCCAGGGTTCATTTGAGGTTTAACTCTGACTTGTCTGAACTTCTTGTTTCAGGAGAATTCTCAGTGACAGCGAAGAGGAGGAGGAGCGCTGGATTTTGACCTTTGACCTCCCTGCAGGATCCTGTACAGATGTTTTACTTCATGGTTGTATTTTTGTACTTTAAAGAGTATTTTTTACCCTGGTTGTATTGATGATGTGTACTGAGGGCTTTTAATGTGGTGATGTTTTATGTTGGGACTGAATTAACTGTCTGTTTTAGCCTGTTGCTGCGTTTTTTGATGTGATTTTGTGTGAAAACACAGGAAGCTCTTTCATTTGAAAATTTATTTACATATATAATCAACAGGAAGAGAAAACTTCTATAAACTACACGTTTTTTAAAAAAAAAGATGCTTGATGATTCTTGGTTTTGAATCAACAGAAATTGAAGACGGCTGAAACTTTTCTGTATAAATAAAGATTTTTCTTTATGGTGCGCAGAACACCTAAACCCACAGCAGCCAATCAGGAAGCAAACGAGATGAAGCAGGAGCCAATCAGAGGTCAGGATTGCCCAAACCAGTCAGGTCCTTTCAAAATAAAAAAATACAAAGATTTTCTTTGTATTTTAGTTTAAATACAAAACTATTTGACAAAACTTCAGTTTCAGAATCTCYGAGTCTTTAAAGGCGTTTGGATCTGAAGCACTACGGCTAAAACTACCAGATGAAACAAAAACTCTCAAACTTTTCTGGTAACAAAATATTTTCAGAATAAGAAGAAAAAAAAGTTGTTTTTTTTTGTCACTGCTGCGTTTTCCTTCATCTTATAGAGGCGTGATTTTTATTTGACACAAAAACCCAAACCTTTAACAAACAAAAAGACTGAATAAACCGTGATTCAAACCAGCTGCGTTCAAGGCTGAAGGTAGAAAAAATAAACACTGCATTCATCTCATGAAGACGATTTGAACATCTCAACCTGAAACATCCAGGATTTCATGAAGATTTTCTGCGTCTCTATGTCGAACCAGAAACAATAAAAACGGAACGAGACGAGAATCTGTGCCGCCATTTTGCAAAGAGCTACAAGTGGCAGGGTGGGCATGTTTAATAATTACAGGTACCGTATTTTCCGGACTAAAAGCCGCACTTTTTTTTTTTTCTCCACAGTTTGACTTGTCCTGCGACTTATACACCGGAGCGACTTATAGTCCAGAAAATATGGTAATTAACCTAAACTCAGTAAAACGGTTCAATGTTTGTCACATTGCACAAGTTGACCAAATGAACAAAACTGATTAAAATTTGTTCAGAAATTATTTTTCTTTTAAAACCAACAGTTTGGATAAACTGTTTAACTTTAAAAACAGTAAAAGTTATAAATAATGTAAAAAAAGTGATCAGTGAGTTTCTCTCCTCTGAACCATTGATCTGTATTACTGGACTGGATCACGTGACTTACRGCGTGACGCACAGGTGCCATTTCTCTGCACTGAGTTTTGACTCGGGAAAATTCACGAATGCTGGTATTAATCAGATGCAGCCGTCGGTCACGTAAGGAATATCAAAAASGGATGCAATATTTTGCCATAAATTGTTAACACTACAACAACAACATCACAGATCAAGGTTATCACATTTTACAGGTCATTAAAATATATTTTATTTAAAAAAAATATATTTTA
>NW_013954107.1:0-10549 GCF_001266775.1 Austrofundulus limnaeus
AAACAAGCTTTCTCAGTTTTAAAGCCACCACCGCTTCTATGGTTTTTAAAACAGTCTATTTGCTTGTTGATTACTTTTGTGAACAAAAACTGTAATAATGAATAACCAAAACTAGAAATAAAGACTAAAAAAGCACAATTGCAAACTACTACTGTAGCACTATCCCAGACTATTCAGTTATTTGTTTTTTTATGACATATTAGTTTTAACAAATATGATTTTGGTCTGTGAGAGGAAAAACTTTCCAGTAAAAACTACATCCTGTTCTGTAAAGCAGGGCAGGAGAAGAGTCATTTGCTGCTGGGTTGTCCTGCGAAGCTTCAGAAGTAGACTGGTAGTAGTAGCTGAGAGAATTTATCTCGTAAAAATAACAAATTCCATTAAAAAAATCAAAGTAAATCTATTATTGAATGAAAAGGGGGCAAAAAGAAGAAGAAAAAAATTGTATATATGCCCGTAATAAAAAAACAACTTACAAGCACTAACATCATGTGAGGTCTTTGTTATAAATTTTGACCTGCAGCCCTGCGTTAAAAACAGCCGGGTTATCCCTTTATTTACCATGGCTCAGACGGCTGATCCAGTTGTTTGCAGGTGATGTGCCGCACGTGCACCATATCCTCGTGAGAACAGTTTTTTTAAACTATGCTAAAAACATAATTTGTGCGTGCAACAGGTGGAAAGGTTCGGTCTGAGCTGGGGTCTCGTCTCACGCTGCTGCAGCTCTTTCTAATAACGCGCAGCTCYGGCAGGTGATTGACAGGTGCGATCGGCTCTGACTGCAGCGTGCACGCGTGCAGGACTCCCAATGCAGGAATAAAAACACAAAAATAGGCGGAGATGGAATTTTTAGGCGTGCTTCTTCAAAAAAGTGTGCACGCATTTGTGCGTGTGTGTGTTTTAGTGTGAGAAATGCAAAGTGTGCCGTGTGCACATCCTAAAATGTGTGTGTCTCATGGTCAATGTATGAGACTTGAGAGCCCTGTAAATAGGTAACAAGAACAAGCACACACGCACACACACACACCCAAAAAACATGTATACAGTCTAGTATTGAATAACCCTTGACTTTTGCTGGATGTAACTCTACAACTACCGTAATTAACTTTTGAGGCCAACTCAATTCAAGATGTCCATCACTGCTAACTGACCTGAAAAATCACAAAAAATACAATAATTAAATACACTTTATAGATAGATGTTTTAGCTGAGAGTCATGACATTTCACTATTTCATGAGATTGCACATAACATTATTTTGAAGGTTTGTTCAAAGCACACTGAACTTCATCATTTCTCAACATTAGCCAGTCTTACACATGTGATATCCYTTCTTTCAAGGCCTTTAAGTCACTTAAGATTTTATATTTAAATTTGCTTCATTCACTACAATACTATTGTTACACAGTCTTTTTAGCAGTATTATGCAATAAGCTGCTACCTGCAGCCACTCGCAGTCTCAGGTTGAACTTTTAAACTCTTAAAAGTTTTAAAAAGACTTTAAACCATTTAGTGTTGTTCACAAAAGAGCATCTGTTTTTAACCCTATTGTTTTGAAACAAATTAGTTCCTTTATATGTCTCCAACTTATTTATTTTTAAGTTTAATTGTAACTCCCACAGATGCTAGTCTGCTGTTCACTTCCACGACTTCAACAATTTCTTACCTGCTCTGTTTTTAAACTCAAATTMAAATCCGTCAAAATCTTTTGTGAAATGAAGAAATGTTACTGCTTGGCATTTTTGTTTTGGTGTTTTTCAAAAACTGACAGTGACTACATTTAAAGAAGTGTTGACATTCTTTTCTGCAAAATAAAAAGCTTTAGGAAATTTAAAACAAACAAAGACACAAGCATTTATCTCTAAAATAAGGACAAACATTGCAATAAGAGATTTGTTTCTGTGTGCAGGATGGACGTCTGAGGCCTGGAGATCAGCTCATTGCCATCAACAAAGAGTCCTTGATAGGTGTGACCCATGAGGAGGCAAAAAGTATGCTAAACAAAGTTAAATTCAGGTAATTGCTGCTTGCTTTCACAATAAATTATTCAACTGTTTATGTTGTTGAACAAGATGGCTATACCAAAACTGGGGAGAAAAATTGGCCCGGTAGTTTGTGACAGACAGGTCCACTTTCAGCTGCTGAGTTTGTCACTTAGACACGAACATTTTATTGTTCAACATTTAGTTTAAAATAATTATGTTTCTAAAACATTGTTCAAGAAGTACGATGTSTACCAGTGGAGCTCATTTTGGTCTGTGAGAGTAACTGGAGAAAACCCACTCCTGCATTAGACGAACACGCAAACCCCATCCAGAAAGATCCCTGGCTTGGATTTGATCCAGCAACCTTCTTGCTGAAAGACAAAAGCTCTATCAACTGCCATATTTTATATTTATAATGTTGGTAAATATTCTCAGTCATCCAGCTAGTGATCAATCAAAAAAACTAAAGTTAATAAATAAATAACTGGATTTTTATTTTGAGTAGAAGTTTCCAAACATCACAGTTTTCATACGTGGAAAGAATAATATGGTAAAAACTGTATTTATGAAGACAAAAACAATGTTTTTCAATTATTAAATATCAAGGGCAGCACTGTGGTTTAGTGGTTAGCACTGTTGTCTCACAGCAGGAAGGTCCTGGGTGCAAGTCTTGAGCTGGACCTGGGTTCTTCATGTGTGTAAAAGTTCCTCTCATGTTTGCTCAGGTTTTCTCCCAGTACTCTGGTTTCCTTCCACAGTTCAAATCGGTGATACCTATGTTTCTTAGTATCTCTGTTCCTTGTGTTGGATA
The DNA here is from genome assembly GCF_001266775.1 of Austrofundulus limnaeus. NCBI lineage: Eukaryota > Metazoa > Chordata > Actinopteri > Cyprinodontiformes > Rivulidae > Austrofundulus > Austrofundulus limnaeus. The sequence goes on from NW_013954107.1 coordinate 2,796, forward strand.
AACTATTTATCAAGACACGTCACACAGGAAACATTAAACTAGCAGTAGATTTGGGTTTAGAGCTCTTTACTCCCATGCAAGGAATCGAGCCACAGAGAACAGTTATACCATGTCAGCAGAATAAACGAACATCACAGTCACTCTGGGGCTTTTTTATATCAGGCTTACGAACTATAGGCATGTCGGAGCCATTAATCAGAAAAAGAGAACATTTCAACAACCCCAAAACACTTTACGACAAAGATTAGTTCACCCCAAAGATCCAGTTCCCTGGCAAAAACAGAGTAATATAGTATGTGCTGTTAAGTGTCAGGAGGACTGTGATCAGTCATACATTGGGGAAACAAAACAGCCACGGTTCAAAAGAATGAGCCAGCACAGACGAGCTACATCATCAGGTCAGGACTCTGCAGTTTACACTCATCTACAGGCCAGCGGTCACTCTTTCAGGGATGAAGATGTTCTCATCCTTGATAGAGATGAACTTTGGTTTGAGAGAGGAGTAAAGGAAGCCATCTTTGTGAAGAAAAACCATCCACCATTAAACAGAGGTGGAGGCCTTCGTGTCCAGTTGTCCTCCTCCTACAACGCTGTTATTGCAAGTATGACTCAGCCCCCTGTGAGCAAAAGGTGTGAATCAGGGCCCCAACGATAGTCAAGTGATGGGGCATATGACCCTGTATGAACAAACTATAGAGCTAGTCAAGGCACTAATGACCTATTGTTAGGTGATGGCCCTCTTTTGCATGTGACTAACCTGTTTGTCCACCATGTGGAGGCAGTGCTTATAAGGCTGAGTTTATCTGAAACTCCTCAGACTGAAGAAGTCTCTTGGAGGAGAGACAAAACATTTCATTCGTCCAGAGGACCTACTTATTTTTCTTTTAGATTTTTCTACCTGGATAACTGAGATACATCAGGACTTTTCAGCAAGGTGGGGATTAGATCAACAAGTTTAGATTAACATTAACCTGGCCCTTGCCTTCCTACGCAGCTCCGCTCAATTCGAGTTTCCCTTCACTGCTCCGTCTGGGACTTCTCCCATAGAGATGGATTTCGCTGGCAGATTTTTAGCCGGGCCAATCAAAGAAGAGAACATCGATTTTCTGCGCAGTGTCTGCTTGTATTTTATTTTACCTGGGCCAATCAGCGAACAGAAGGAGGAGTTTTGAACGACTTCGACTTTCTGCGCAGTGTCTGCTAGTTATTTTAGCATAGGGCAGTGGAGGAAGTGAATGAAGCCAGTCCGTGTTGATGAGGCTTCCAAATTAAAATAAATTTGTCTGACAAAGCAGCAGCTCTCATTTACAGCCGTCTCATTCGGCTCGGTATGTTTCTCCTCTCAGTAGAGTTGTTTAAAACACACGCGATTTCCGGTTAGCTTCTTAGCTTAGCCTCCTTCACAGCGACAAACGTCGCAGCCAACTGATCCAATCATTTTAAAACTTCAGCAGAGGCCACGCCTCCTGTTAGAAACGCTTCTCTGTTCAGCAAGTCCAGACCCTTGTACGAAGCAAAGTGAAGGACAGGCTCTGGTTTAAACCAGGCTAGACTAACATGTAGAAAGAATAAAATCTTAATACGGTGACAACAATTTTTTTAACACCAGTACCTCCATTCTCATGGGGTTAATAATGGCAGTCATGAAAGGTTTGCCCATCAAATGCCTTTTACAACAAATGAAAACTTGAAGCACCAGGAGAGTGCACACCTCCACTAAGACCCTAGGTAATGCAAATTAGAGTGTGCAGCTGCTGAGCTGTGATTGGTGGAACAAAACTCTGCTGAATGCTGATTGGCTGTCACAGTATGATCTTATCACTAAAAAGCAGCCTCTAGCTCTGTTGTCTGTTTCAAGTTCCTGTTGTCTGTTTTGTGTTTTGAGCTTCAGGTTCTGTTTTTGCCAGATCACAGCAAGCTGCAGCTGTAACAGATGTTACCAGATCACCACCAAAATGTAATCAGTTGTTCTTTGTGATAACCCCAGCTTGCCCTGTAAATTTCATGAAAATCCTTTCATAACTTTTTGATGAACCTTGTGCACAGACAGATGGATGGATAGACAGACAGATAAAACGATGTTACCAAAAACAAAACCTTTTTGAATACTGATTTACAGTGAAGGCATCGGTTATAGGTACGAGGAAACAGGGATGGGTGTACCGGGAAACACTGTGATCTGGGTAACGGGGAAATAGGGATGGTGGACTGGAGGGAACATAGGGATGACCCTGTCTAATAAAATGTATATTTAGACTGACTTGACCACCCTTGAGAAAGAGGTCTGTGATCTCAATAGAATTTACCTGGTTAATCAATCAATCAATCAATCAATCAATCAATCAATCAATCAATCAATCAATCAATCAATCAATCAATCAATCAATCAATCAATCAATCAATCAAATTTTATTTATATAGCACTTTACAACAGTGACTACTGAACAAACATTAAAAGTTTTAGATCAACCCTAAAACAAACCAGAAGCCAATGGAGGGAGAAAAGCACAGGCGTAATGTGACTGTGCCTTCTAATGTTGATCAACAGTTGAGTATCAGCATTCTGGACCAGTTGGAGCCGATATAGGGATCTCTGGCTTATTCCAACATTAAGTGCATTACAATAATCAATATGAGAACTGATAAAAGCATGCATTTCCTTTTCAAGGTCCTTTTGACTCAGGAAGGTTTTAACCTTAGCCAGAAGTCGGAGTTGAAAAAAGGTGGTTCTAACAGTGCAATCAATTTGTTTGTCAAATTTTAGACTATTACAAAAATTAATTATCAAGATTCTTGACATAAAGGAATGACGAACAAGCAGCAGATCTGGTTACTGAGCTCTCTTTTACTTGCAAGGAGTCCATATACAGACAAGGTACAAAGCATACAATGTCAGCAGCATGAATTGAATTTCTGTACAGCTGTCAGGCTTTTAAAGCGTCCCCCACCTTCAAAGTGTCATCCTGTTTACGACCATGTAATCTCCTGTTGCTCCCAGGAACTCACAATTTGATGAACCATAATATTTTAAATCACGATTTAACCAACAATTGTCAAACATCACACCCAAATTCTTCACCACGGTCTACTGTAAGGAGCAACAACATTTGACCATATTTTAGCCTTAAACAATATATATTCTGTTTTGTTTTCATTCAGGTACAGAGAATTTTGTGATAGCCACTCTCTAATATACTTAAGACCATRCAAAACGCAGTCCAAAGGATTTATGTTGTTGGGGATAATTGGCAAATAGACTTGAACATRATCTGCATAAAAATGAAACTGGAGATTATTAGCTACGACTGAACTCAATGGCAGCATATATGTACAGTGAGAACAGGACAGGTCCAAGGATAGAGTCCTGAGGCACACCAGTTGTCACAGGAACAGTGTAAGAAGAGAAGAAGAGAAGTCATTAATCATCAACAGCTTGGTTAAATTAATGCTAATAAAATTATTATTTGTTATCCTATTTGTCTTTCTGATTACATCTGRTTTGTTTATATCTCCAGCCAAGACATTACGGTTGAAATTGCCTTCATCCCTGGTAAAGGACTTTTCCCAAGTAGCACATCTCTGCACAATGGAGTTCAGCGAGCTGCAGGCAACAACTCTGGACGCCTAAAAGTCCACATCAGATCACCAGAGGTCAGGTTCCTGACATGTGACTGTTCTTTCAGGATATTTTTGAATAAACTGTGTTTTATTACTTAGAAGAACATTAAAAATGGTAAAACTAAAGCTGTATTTTAAAACCTTTTTTTTGCTCCAGCTTTCTACATCTGTTTAAAAACAAGAAAAAAGAAAAAATTATTTTATTATAACCAGACATGGTTGAATAGCCTATATGCCACGGTCATTGACGCATTTCCGGTAAAATTCTGGCCACGCTCCTCCCTTCCATTTCCTGGTTACTGCCTATGTTTTTAGAGTCCTAATACAAGTCCGTGAAAAAGTTACAAAAGTTAAAGCATCTGTGAGCTACTGATATAAAACATGAGTTATTTTGTGTGCCGTTGTGTCCACTAACCAGCAGTACGATAGAGTATTTAGTTTTTATCCATTTTCCTCTTGATGAGGAGTAAAGGTGACAGCTATGGATCATAGCTATACAGGGAACACATCTTTAAAACTCACGCTTGCGTTTGTAATCGACATTTCTAACCTGAGGATATTCAAGAGTCAGATGCAGAAATGAGAAGACGGAGGTTACAAAAGGGAAATGTACATTTATCCTCCTTTACTGCCAAGACCGGGAGAGAAAAGACCACCTCACAGCTAGGAGGAAGCTAACACACAGCAGCCAGCCCGATACAGGTAGGTGTGTGTGTGCGCACGTTTGTGTTATACAGAGTATGAAATGTTTTTAGGCCACTTTGTCATGAGTTTTATGCAAAAGTAAAACCTTGTTAGAGTGTATATTACAGTGGAGACAAAACCCGAGCGATGAGCCGCGCCCCCTCCTCCTCCCGAGCACCGAGAGCTGCAAAACCTCCGCCTGATAATCATTACGTTTTCAGTTCACTAACGTCAGGGGAAACGATCCAAACTATACAAGTAGCCCATCGATTTAAAGCCTAGACTCTGCTCTTTCCAGAAATATAAGTGTCACAGCTCTACGTGAAAAATTCACTGAACAAGAAGCCAAGGAATAGCAAAAAAAGCTAAATTCTGGAACCATAAACACGAATGTCTTTTCTTTGTTTTTATGGCTTTAATCCACTTTGGAGTGATTTTTTTTCCACTTGGCTGGACCTGTACGTCTTTTTTCCACTCATCACTATCATATACATTTGGTTTCATCAGTTTGTGTTTTTTGTGCAGATCTTTGCTGAGGAGCCAGCTCCAGTGTCCTCGCCCTCTCCTGATATCTGTCCTCCAGATATTCATGTTTCAGGTAGATCAGCTCCTTGCAAATTGTCTTTATGTAACATTTCCAACATTGTGTCCATAGAAATATCAGTCATGTTCAAAATAAATGTAACTTTTTGATGAAAACAAACAAAACTATTTCTGTGTCAAAGTCAAATTAATGTTCCACAGAATAATACCAATTCAGTTTACCTTTTTAAAATCCTTTCAGGTCCAGCTGCCAAAAAGCACTTGACCATGGAGTGTTGTTTTGCAAACACTAGATGAGATTTAATCTGAGTTGTATGTAACAATGGCTTCTTTTTTTGCCACTTTCCCATAAGGTTTAGACTGGTGATGAACCCAGGCAAAAGTTGTTATTTGCAATCTCTCCAATTTCACRTGCTGAAGCTTATCCTTCAAAGTGATCACAAGTGTCTTGGTGATTTCTGTCATTATTCTCCTTTTTGCATGATAGCATCATGTGGGTGTAATGACAGTGTGACTTGAAGTTGCTCTTTGTACGATCTTGCACTGATCTGCTTAAACAGTGTAGAAATATAAAAGGTACAAGTATCTACATTAACAAACATCTCACTAAAAGAATGCTYATATTGCCAAAAAAAGCTAGATCATTAAAGAAACAGGACAAAATTCAYGCTACGAAGGCAATCAGTTGTAAGGTTTTCATCAAAACAAAATATGCACCAGAGAATGCCAGAGGTCTTTGGATTATATCCTTAGATCAACTGGAGAAATTAGAAGCTGATAAGTAGTCTGTGTAAAACAAACAACAAAGTGAGGTGCCTGTAATAAATAACATGGGGTTTACTCAGTTTTTCAACTGAATGCTTTTTATCAATCTGTAAAAGGATTGAAACTTGGTCATCTGGAGTTTAAAACATAAAATTGATTAGTTAATTTCAGGAGATTTTATTGAAGACAAATATTATATCATACAAATACYTATAATGACCATTTCTGAGATTCATTTGAACCTTCCCACTAAGGTCTATTCAAGGGTGCTGGAGAAGTCAGTTTGATCAATGGTCGAACCACAGATTCAGGATGAGCAAAGCGGGTTCAGTCATGGAACACTGGACCAGCTCTTTACCCTCACTGGGATCTTCAAGGGGTCACATGAGTGCAAAGGTTTGGTTTGCGTTACTGGCAMAAAGTCAGACCCCTTCAGAGGACTCCTCCAGGGCTACCCYTTYTCACCGATTCTSTTTARAACTTTGATGGACAGAATTTCTCGATTCAGCCAGGGAATGGAAGGAGTCTGGTTCAGRGACCTCAGGAGTCCATCTCTGCTATTTGCAGATGATGTGGTTSTGTTGGTGTCCTCYTGCTGTGATCTTCAGCTCTCACTGGAGTGGTTCTCAGCCAGGTGTAAAGCGGCTGGGATGAGGATCAGCACCTCCAAATCTGGTCCTCAGTCAGTAATGCGGACTCTGTGCCGGTCTGTTGTGGTGAAGAGGGAGCTGAGCTGTAAGGTGAAACTATCTGTTTACCAGGCAGTCTACGTTCCTACCCTCACCTYTGACCATGAACTTTGGGTAGTGACCGAAAGAACCAGATCACAAATATGAAATGAGTATTCTCTGCAGGGTAGCTAGACTGTTCCTTAACGATGTTCCATTAGCCAAATTCTGTCACTTTTCATCATATCACAAACCTCTACTATGAAAGGAGGTGGGCAATAAGTGTTCCTATAATTAGATTCAGCACAGATTTCACCTCACAACCTCCTCTGGTATGACTCAGAGAAAATTGTTAGCATGTATGAGCATTGTACTTGGCTCACTGAAAAAAGAAAGCATATTTGGCTTCAGTTCATCAGTTAAGCCGTGTTTAAAATAAGAACAAAAAGTACCAGATTAGGACAAACTGGTATTTTAAGTTCCTGCTAGGGATTTTTACTCAGCTGTCTGTGCACTAATCCCTGATTAGGAGCTACATACACAGAATGTATGCTCTCTGTCATACTGACCTAAAAACAGATTCATATCAGTGAGCATGGTACAGAGGGAGATRGTCATCCAGTAGATCAAAACAGGAAGGAGTAAAGTTTACGGTAAAGTAAACTTTTCTTTCAATGAGTTTCATTTAAAAATGTTTGTGTGATATTTTTACTGCATTCTTCCTCCTCTCAAATGTGCAGGTTTGTTATTATTAATCAACTCATTTTTAATCTACTTTTTTAACTTTTTAACATTCAAGAAACCTTTTTGTTTAATCAACAGCTGTACCTGAAGTCAATCATAAAAGTTTTAAGCCTATTATTTTTATAAACCAGGCCTATTCAGTAAGCAGCCTTTTGGCCCCATTAGTTTTTTTAAAAAAAATTTGAACCCCTCAAAGCTGCCAAAATCTCAAAGTGTTTTTGTCTGAATACAATTCTAAAAATATGCTAAATATCAGGACTTTAACTTTTTTTGCACTTGTTGCACAGGTGTGCCTTACTATTTTTTTCCTTAGGTGCACCAMCACAAAAGTTAGGTGCACCCAAATTTTATTAGAATTAGAAATGTACAAGACATAGAATTTAATGAAAAATTATTTAACGTGATTCTATGACCTGAATGTTTTATGTGAACATCTCAAGCTAAATGAAATTAAAGAAATAAGTGCAAACGTTTAAGAGCTGAGCATCTTCTAAACATCTCAAACTGAACATTTCATGGTTAACCCAGCTTCCCCATGTATAAATCTGTTGGTGTGACTGTGTGATTGTGGTGGTCTGGAGGGGCTGTAGGTGCAGGGATGCAGCCACCCTTCCACCACTGAGTGTGAGTGAGCAGTGAATGAATAATGCTTAAAACTGCAAACAGTGTTTCATTGTCTAGAAAAGTGCTATACAAGACTAATGCAATATTATTATGTATATTATATTATAT